>NC_136071.1:58582502-58847502 GCF_964261635.1 Lissotriton helveticus
AGGACATATACAAGTATATGTCTTACTTAATAATATACAGCACTCTGCGTTAGGGCTAGATTACCTTCCTTAAGGGAGACTCACATAGTGTTAAGGGAAATGGGGAGCTTTGCCACTGGTTTAAAGGCAAAGTTGAACAAGCAGTGTTAAAACTGCTCATTCAGGGGACGTGGCTAGCAGCCAAGCATGGCGGCAGCGTGAAGTGAGAGCTCCCTGAGGCATCTAGGCCTTTTCTAATATCCGACACTTTAATCCGTCGAATTTCCCACCCGAAGGAGCGGAAACCAGGTCTGGGGACGGAGCGACTCCATCCGAGACTACCCAGGACGAAATCGGAGGCTGGGAACTGCCTCCACGACCGTAAGCAGATTTGGGCCTACGACCGGAGAGAAGCACTGGCCTCGAGTGCAGGCACGACCCCGGCGGAAGTGGGATCTGGCCGGCGTGCCCTCGGGGAGACCTCCCCTGACCGGACTGAGTTAGAAGACGCTACCCGACCACAGTTGAGAGAAAGGGCTTCCGTGACGCCACTGATCCGAAGACACTCGGGGACGCCTGTGGAGTCCGTGGAATACCACCAGAGACGTAGACCTGCAGCGGCGATCGACGATGACCCTGGGCTGACGGCGGGGATTCGTCCCCGGCCTCGCGTGCCTCGGGCGCCCCAGCGACAGTGAGCCCTGACCGGGAAAAGTGAGGCAAAAGGAGTGATAGCGGGACGGGAGAGGAGGAGTCCCTGTGGCATCAGCGGCGACGACGCGGGAGAAAGCACACGGTGTTGGCCTTTGGAGGGGCCTGCGGCAAACCCAGGAGGGGCCCAACGAATAAGAAGGGGACAGACGGTAAGCGCCCACTGGGCAGGCGTCTGGCGCTGTAGCCCTTGACACGAATAACGGACCAGGCCCTGCAGAGGAGCAAGGGGAGGTGCCCCCGACGGGGGAGAATCAAGTAAGACTCCCAGCAGATGCTTCTACACAGTGTATGGGCAGTAATAACAGGCTGGCAGCCCCATAAACGGTGCAATTCCTAGTAGATGCAAGGCCAGGACCTAGTAGGTGCAGGAAAACGGCAAGAGACATAGCGAAATTTTCACCACTAAACACCTCAGCGACGGATTGCTCCAACACCGCGCACTTGGGACGGGAGGCTTACCAGGTGGAAGAGGGCCACATCGTGCGCAAGGCAGATACCCTGCACGAGCGGTGAGGGGGTAGAGTCAGAATAACGAACAAGCTGCGGGCGATTCCTCGGTGCACAGAACGAACGCTACGTGCTGTTACCCCTGCTGACAGCGACCGAAGTGACCAGAGGGAGAAACACTACAGGACACCCAGGACCACTGGGAACACGGCGCGCCGCTGCTCCCTTGCTCACGAAGGTGACGTGGAATCAACTGCAGTACAATATCGACAGTATTGGCCGAAGCTAAGACCAATTTCTGCAGGCTTCCGGCCATGGCGGGCAGGGAACCGAAGAGTGGATCCACACAGGCCAAACTGGATAAATTTGCCTATAGCCAGCACGGACAGCCACAAGTACATGGGCCCAACTCCGCGGGCTCTAGTTAGGACACGGACGGGGCCAAGAAAGTGACGCTAGAGGACATTATGAAGACCCTCTCCGAGGTGCAAACCACAGTGGGCTCCATTTCTTCCGAAGTCACTCTACTCCGGGCGGACTTTCAAAAAATAACCGAGAGGGTTTCGCAGGTGGAGGTGGTTACGAAATCTCTCGTAGAGGACACCTCAGAATTGCAAATAGCTGTGGAACGCATGGAGAAGGTCACCAGGCTACTGCAAGACAAGCTGGATGACCAAGAAGGGCGGTCCCGAAGAAATAATGTGCGCATCCTCGGAATTCCGGAGACAGAAGGGAAGGGAGCGATGGATCTCTACGTAGAAGATCTCATCAAGAATAAATTACAACCTAAAGGACTATCGCACTTCTTCTCGGTTGAGAGGGCGCATAGAGTACCTGGCGGAGTGCCCAAACCGGGTGCAGCGCCACGGCCTGTCTTGGCTAGACTGCTCAACTTTAGAGACAGGGATGCAATTTTGCAGGCTGCAAGAGTGTCACCGCCAGTTAAGCTCCAGAACTCGACACTCACATTTTTCCCGGACTATACAGCGGAAGTGGCCAGACGCCGGAAAACGTTTGCTGAGGTGAAAAAGGCACTGAGAGAGAAAGAACTGCCATACTCAATGATATTCCCTGCCAAATTGCGGATTGTTGCCGATGGAAAAACGTGTTTTTTCGACAAGCCGGAAGTGGCACAAGACTGGCTTGACGGCTGGAGACAAGTGGGACAGCCTCGCCGTTCACACAGGGGTCGGCAAAACCATCGTGATGGCAAGCACACAGATCTGCAATCCGGTAATTTGACCAGCCAAGGTGGAGTATCAGAAGCAGAATCCGACAGTGATCGGAACCCGCCTGACAGACAGCACACGATGCACTGAAACCTGGACTTGGTGAAGCGAAGTAGGGTGGGCAGAGCCGGTGCCGTAGGGGACTCACCAACCCCACGAGCAAGTAAGATAGTTGGGGAGGGGTTAAAGCACTCTGCGAAGTTGGGGAAGCGGGCGGGGGTAAGTCCGTGGAGCAGGGGGGCAGGGAGGGGGGATGGAGGGGAAGTTTTACAGTTAATGTTAGTACTGTTGGTCATCACTCACGCCACACAATACATGAATGCACCGGGTAATGAGCTATTCCTACACCTCAGCAGAGAGCGGTACACGTGCACTAAGACCAATAACATGGCATACAGAACGCTACCCAAGCAATCCAATGGCCCAACAGTTACACGCTGTACCCACTGAAGGTACGCCTACGACAATTGAGGTACCCCCCTTGCGCCTGCTTACTTGGAACGTCAGAGGGCTGGGAGATAAAATAAAGAGGGGGCTGGTATTTCAAGCAATTAAACGCCAGGGCCCTGACCTCATATTACTTCAAGAGATGCACCTCACGGGACCAGCATGTAAGGCACTTGATAGATGTGGTTATGTGATGGCAGCACATGCAGAGTTCACGACAGGCTCCCGAGGGGCAGGGATACTCATGAAAAAGACATCGCCCTTTATGGTAATACACCGCAAAACGGATGATCAGGGTCGTTTCGCGGCACTACATGGGCAGTGGGAAGGGAAGCCCCTTAACGTGGTTTCAGTCTACATCCCCCCGGCACTCCACTCTGTTGCTTTGCCTGCACTGGGTAGATTCCTTCTGGACCTCCCTGAGGGTGACACGATCATAGGGGGAGACCTCAATGCAATAGTGGACCCAACAATGGACACATTTCCCAGTAGAGAACGCCCTAGGGGGACTGCATCACTCCCGGGATTCCTCGAAGCAATGGGAATTACAGACGTATGGCATCAGTTGCACCCCACGGAGACACAATACACATATTATTCCGCTGTACACAATAGCCTATCCCGCATAGATTACTTTTTATTCCTAGGGATGGGACTGGGGAAGATAGACAAAATAGACATCCTGCCCAGAGGCATATCTGATCATTCACCAATGTCTCTGTCACTCACCACAAAAGAAAAGAAACGTGCAAGAATGTATCCAATATACCCGAACTACCTTACAATCCCGAAGATCAGGAAGGAACTTCAATTAGTGACCACACGCTATTTTGAAGAAAACGCTGGATCGGTATCCTCTCCCTCGATCCTATGGGAAGCATACAAAACAGTCCTGCGGGGGGAGCGATAGAAGCGATAATGGGGCATAAAAGGGAGTGCCGGCGAGTCCTCACGGAGCTCGAGCTGGCACTCCACACTGCGAACACTACCCACATGGCGGACCCCACACCGGAAACAGCACACGTATTGCAATTACGGCAGCAGCAATACCAGGCCCACCTTACAACGACAGTCCAAGGTCATGTCACAAGCACAGCACATAGAATATATGATGTATGCGACAAAGCTGGGAGAATGCTGGCGTGGTTAGATAAGAGGGGGGAAGCTAATAAGGGTATACAGGGGCTGCACTCACATGACGGTCAGTTACAGACGCACCCGGAAGACATAGTGTGCACCTTAGCACGCCACTTCCAAGAGATATATACCCCAGAGCAAGAGGTCACTGCGCGAGCGGCGACGCTCTCGCTTGAAAACATTGACATCCCCAAGCTCACACAGGAGGCACTGCAGGAGCTAGAACTCGACCCAACAGAAGATGAAATTCAACTGGCAATTCAGGCACTGCACTCAGGTAAAGCGTTAGGACCCAGTGGAATACCTTTAGAATGGTACAAAGCGAGGGCCGAAACACTGAGTAAACCGCTACTGCAAATGTATATGGAAAGCCTGGAAAAGACGGAACTGCCACTGGACCAGCGCACAGCCACGATTGTGGCCATACCCAAGCCGGGCAAACCTCCGTCTCAATGCTCCTCGTACCGCCCCATTTCCCTGATTAATGTGGAGGCCAAGGTTCTAGCAAAACTACTGGCCACCCGTTTGGTACAACACCTGCAGACGCTGATACACCCTGACCAGTCAGGCTTTATGCCTCACAGGAGTACAGCATTGAATCTCAGGCGAGTTCATGGGGTACTGGCACGAGCACACCTTCTCCCCGAAAAGGCAGTGATTCTCTCCCTTGATGCCAAAATGGCTTTTGATCTGGTGGAATGGGAATATCTATTTGCGGTATTGAGGCGTATGAACTTTGGACCGAAATTCATAGCTTGGGTACGATTACTTTATACAAAGCCGGTGGCGCAGGTAGTAGCTAATGGTCACATCTCGCAGACATTCCCACTGGGCAGGGGGACTAGGCAGGGGTGCCCGTTGTCGCCCCTGCTGTTCGCCCTGGTGATAGAACCCTTGGCAATCCTAATCAGAACGACACCGTTACTCAAAGGGATCAAATGGGAGGATGGGTGGGAAGATAAAATATCCCTTTATGCGGATGATATGTTGATCTATATGGTAGAGCCTGAAAGCGGGATCACAGCATTACTGAATCTTTGTAACGCACATGGAAAGTCGTCAGGATATACCCTGAACTGGTCAAAGTCGGTGATATACACACTACGAGGTCCAGAACCAGTGTTGCAGGAGGGCTGCCCCCTGGCACTGGCAAAAGACTCCTTTAAATATTTGGGCATTATTATTACGAATAGTGCCGCAGACTTTTTTGACAAAAACTTGAAGCCGCCTATAGAACGCCTTCGGGCAGATGTTAAACATTGGGCGGCCTTGCCGCTGACCCTCCTTGGGCGTGCAGCTCTTTATAAGATGATGGCACTTCCCAGGTTCCTTTATGTGCTGGAAAATACCCCATATCTTGTGGAACCGAGATACTTCAAACAAGTCGCGGCGCTGGTCTCAAGCCTGCTTTGGAATAACGCCCCAGCGCGTATAGCGTATGATAAGTTGACGAAGAGCTGGTACGAGGGAGGTATAGCATTGCCTAACATACAGCTATACTACTGGGCAGTCCATCTTAAAACAATAAATCAATGGATACATGCTCCGAGGAATGACCGGGCATATAAAGCGGACTGGTCGCAACTAGGATCGGAGTGCATGCTCTCAGTGCTATATAACAAGCCGCACGTCAAAAGACTACTGGGTCCGACGAGCCACACAACGGCCCTATGGCACATAGCACAAAAGCGGCTAGGTTGGCAGGGAACAATCACCAAACTAACGCCGCTATGGGACGTAAAGTCATTGGGGACCCTACGAACCTGCAAGGGATTTACGCAGTGGGACTGCATAGGAATCTCCACAGTCGGGGACCTATGGGACAAGGGCATGGTGATTGCGTTTCCGCAGCTCCAACAGCAGTATGACCTGAGCCCAACCGAGACGTTTAGATATGTGCAAATAAGACACGCACTGCTCCGGGCGATCCCAGCGGGCACTGATATACCAGAGTCCTCGCCGCTGGAGGACAGGCTCTTAACAGATTATATGCCACAAAGCACAACTTCCCTCACATATAAAAAACTGATCAACAACCTAGGGGACCCTACGGTAAAATTACGAGAAAAATGGGTGGGAGAAATAGAAGAGGTTACTGACTCAGAATGGAATGAGGCACTGGCCTCACCGAAAGAAGTAGGCATCTCAGCAAAATTCAGATTGGTGCAACTGAAAATCTTACATCGCATTTATTACACTAGGACCCTGCTTCACAAAATACACCGGGCACCACATCCCTTTTGTCTTCGAGGATGCGGGGAGGAGGGGACGCTGTATCATACAATCTGGGATTGCGCGCACATACAAGAATTCTGGAGGCAGGTTATGCGTACTGTCTCGCAAACGCTTAAGATCTCCGTTTTGCCAGAACCTCGAAAATGCCTGTTGAACATCTGGGACCCTAATGATCTGGATAGGCATGGACTAATATGGGCTACCCTGGCCGTGATGGTGGCTAAACGAGACATTGCGCAAAAATGGGGAACACCAGATTTGCCTACAGCTCATAGGTGGGGTAATAATATGGATAAGCTGATGGTTACAGAAAGAGCGGTCTATGTGCTAAGGGCCTGCCCCCGCAAATGGAACAAGGTATGGACAGCATGGAATATTTATAGAGGAGAAATTTGTGAACCATTGCCGGAAGACGAAGACCTAGATTCTGAAGGGGAGGACAAATAGATAGTTGGGTGGTAGTTACTGAAGTTGAAATATCAGACAATGTACCGTTCAACTGCTGATTCTGTTGCGACGTCACGTGGAACGTGAGGGATGGCTAAAAGTCGGTGTAAACGCGAAATGTATATCTACTTGCGATGACTCTTTTTACTGTTAAGAATTCATATATTGTTGGTTATTTTCATACACATTGAGTGCTACAGGTCCTTTAATTTGTGCTCAAGGGATTGATTTGTGAGGCGCCTGATTGCCGCTTTGTAACGTTTCTCTTGTAGCGCGCATTTGTCACTGTTTGGAAGCATTTCCATTGCACCAGCGCATTTCGCCCCAAGCGCTCCGCTCCGCTGTCCCCTACGCAGCCATTTTAGCTGTTGTTGTCCTCCTTCGTGACCCGCCCCGCCTCCCAGCTGAGACGCCCTCGCCCCTCCCCCTCCACCATCCTTATATGACAGGAGTTCCCGCGCGCAGCGTTCACGCGCAGCGACCGCGCCCAACCCGCGCCGAAGGTGCGCCAAAGGTAAGCCCGTCTACGCCCGTCCGCGCCTGGACCGCGCCCAGCGCCATACCCCCTGCCCCTCGCGCTACCCAGCCCCCCCGCGTCACCTACGATGCCGCCACCCTCCTAGCCCTTAACCCCGGTCGCGCCCCCAACTGCGTCCAAGCCGCTCCTGGTCGCACCCATGGACCGTTCTCCTGCCACTCCTGCAAATTTAGCGGCACCGTCAACATCTCCGCTACGACCACACCACAGATTCCCGACCCCAACCACCTACAATGCATCCTTCTCAACACCCGCTCGGTCCACAGGCACGCCATTGACCTTTGGAACCTACTAGACGCCATCTCTCCGGACGTCGCCTTCCTAACGGAAACATGGATGAACGCTTCCTCCGCCCCTGACATCGCCATCGCTATCCCTGATGACTATAAGATCACACGCAAGGACCGCACCGACCATACAGGAGGAGGAATCGCTATCGTCCATAAGAAATCCATCCGCATCTCAACCAGCTCCGACGCCAACCTCGCTAACTCCGAACACCTTCACTTCCAGATCCACACCGACCCCAAGACTACTATTAGAGGCACCCTCCTCTACAGACCACCAGGACCCCGCGCAAAATTCAGTGAAGACATCACGGACTTCATCACCCCACACGCGCTCCCCTCCAAAGACTACATCCTTCTGGGAGACCTCAACTTCCACCTTGAAAAGATCAACGACCGCAACACCGCCACCCTCTTGGACAACCTCGCCAACCTCGGACTTAAACAACTGGTCACTTCCCCCACCCACATCGCAGGTCACACTCTCGACCCCATCTTCACCTCCAGCAACCATGTCTCCTTCAGCCACACTACGGATCTCCTCTGGACTGACCACAGCTGCGTTCACTTCACCTACAACAAGCCGAAACCCATCATCCACCTCCAACCAACTCTACAAAGAAACTGGAACAAAATCACCACGGATCAGATCTCCACATCGCTCCTTCGAACCTCCCCAGCCCTCTCTTCTAACGCCAACGAAGCCGCCTCCAACCTCACCCTTTGGCTATCCAACACCGCCGACACCCTAGCACCACTGAAAAAACGTCAACACAAACTTGGCAACAAGAAGGCCTCATGGTTCAACGATGATCTCAAGAAGTCCAAGAAACTATGCCGCTCCCTTGAAAAGGCCTGGAAAAAAGACCCAACCACCAGCACCAAGGACGCCTTCAAAAGCGCCACCCGTACTCACCACCAACTGATCAGAAAAGCCAAGAAAACAGCATTCAAGGATCGACTTGACAACAACGCCCACAACAGCAAGGAACTTTTCAACATCGTCAAGGAATTTTCCAACCCCTCGGCCAACTCCAACGACATCACCCCCCTCAAACCCTCTGCGACTCCCTAGCCTCTTTTTTCCACAACAAGATTGCTGACATCCACAACAGCTTTGACAACCAACCCGGAAGCCAACCCACCCTACCATCTGCTGACCATCTTCCCCCCGTAAACACCCATAACGCCTGGAACCCAATCTCCACTGAGGACACCATCCGCCTGATGAATTCCATCCACTCTGGATCCCCCACAGACCCATGTCCTCACCACATATTCAACAAAGCAGACTCCGTCATAGCACCGCACCTCCGAGACGTCATCAACTGCTCCTTCAACTCCGCTACCTTCCCTGAAGACTGGAAACACGCTGAACTCACCGCCCTTCTGAAAAAACCAACAGCAGACCCCACCGAACTCAAAAACTACCGCCCCATCTCGCTTCTTCCATTCCCGGCCAAAGTCATCGAGAAAGCTGTCAACAACCAGCTCGCCGCCTTCCTCGAAGCCAACAAATCACTCGACTCCTCACAGTCCGGCTTCCGAGCCAAACACAGCACTGAGACCGCCCTCATCGCAGCAACAGACGACATTCGAACTCTACTGGACAATGGAGACACAGTCGCCCTCATCCTCCTCGACCTCTCGGCAGCCTTCGACACAGTCTGCCACAGCACCCTTTTACAACGCCTCAGAAACATCGGAATCCAAGGAAAAGCACTGGAATGGATCACCTCGTTCCTCACCGGAAGAACCCAGAGGGTCCGCCTCCCACCATTCAAGTCCGAGGCCTCTGAAATCATCTGCGGCGTACCTCAAGGATCCTCACTCAGTCCCACCCTCTTCAACGTATATATGAGCCCCCTCGCGGCCATCGCACGCCATCACAACCTCAACATCATCTCTTACGCGGATGACACTCAACTGATCCTTTCTCTCACCAAGGACCCCAACACCGCCAAAACTAACCTACACGAAGGAATGAAAGAAGTCGCCGATTGGATGAAACAAAGCCGTCTGAAACTGAACTCAGACAAAACAGAACTCCTCATCTTAGGTACATCCCCATCTGCATGGGACGACTCCTGGTGGCCGGAAGCCCTCGGAAAAGCACCCATCCCGACAGACCACGCACGGAACCTTGGCGTCATCCTGGACTCTTCACTCTCAATGAACAGACAAGTCAGCGCCGTATCCTCTTCCTGCTTTAACATTCTTCGCATGCTCAGAAAAACATTTCGCTGGATCCCCTCCGAAACAAGGAAAACAGTCACCCACGCCCTAGTCACGAGCCGACTGGACTACGGAAACACCCTCTACGCAGGTACCACCGCTAAACTCCAGAAGAAACTACAACGAATCCAAAACGCCTCAGCCAGGCTCATATTAGACATCCCACGCAACGAACACATCTCTGGTCACCTTAAAGACCTCCACTGGCTACCCGTCAATAAGAGGATCACTTTCCGACTGCTTACCCACGCACACAAATCACTCTACGACATCGGACCAGATTGCCTCAACTCTCGACTGTCCTTCTACACCCCCTCCCGCCAACTTCGCTCCTCCAGCCAAGCCTTCGCCACTGTACCTCGCATCAACAAGACCACCATGGGAGGCAGATCCTTTTCATACCTGGCCGCCAAAACATGGAACTCACTCCCCGCTTACCTTCGCCTCACCCAAAATCACCTAGCGTTCAGAAAGCAGCTTAAAACGTGGATATTTGACAAATAATCCTCCTCCCCTTCCTAAGCGCCTTGAAACCCTCTGGTATGTAGTGCGCTATACAAATTTTATGACTTGACTTGACATTTATGAATATTTGGCTGCGAGAGTATACACACCCGTGCAAAACCAACTTGCTATTTGTAGGAATAAACGGTATTTATTGTGTACTAAAGCTGCAAGAATATACGATGCGGAAATGTTAACTTAAAGGTAACCTTGTGAATGTGATTTGTACCTGCAACCTCAATAAAAAGTTTTATATAAAAAAAAAAATGCTCGTTCAGGCTGCAGTGGCAGTCTGGGAGCCACTATACAGTTTTGTCACATGCAGGGTGGCCTTGGTGCCATATACCAGGGACTAGTAAGTCTGATTATTCTAATTAGGGATAGTTGATTCAACATACATTTTGTGATGGGTTAGAACACCAGCACTGAAGTCTGGTTAGCAGGCCTCAGTGCACTCTCAGGGTTAATAAACCAACATCAGTCTAAAACTTTGGAGGTGATCATGCAAAAAGAGGCACCTTGCTTCTCTCTCATCTTTACACTAAGCATGGATGGCTTGCAATTGATCTCTACCTCAACTTGGTCAATTGGATAGATAGTCCCTGTCATCTCCACTAGCACTAAACCATTGTCATTAGAGAGAAGCTCCTTGGGGCTCAGAAACTTCCTCTCAACCATTTCCCCATAAGATCCTGGATAACTTACTACAGGAACCTTCCTCTCGTTGATGCTAGCTTCTAATACAAACCCCATTGTGGTTGGCTGTAGGAGATTCAATGCATCGGGTCCACTCCACTAAATGTTAATACCCACTAGTGTGAAAGCAACATGGCCCTCTAAGCTCTTTCACCCACAGACAAAATGCTTATGGAGCTGGTACTGTTGTATAGCATTTTAGGACCCTAGTGTAATTTTCCTGATTCATGCCCTTATATAGGTATAAATCACCTTGTCCTTATATAGGCATAGAAATTTTAACCATATTTAGACATGACCGATCCATTCCAAATACGGCATGGCTACTTCCACTATTTCCGAAAAGCCACATCGATTTCTTGAAAAACTCGGCTTCAGCAGTTAGGGACTTCCCCTTGCTTGAATATTGATTTGTCCAAGAACTCATGGAGTTTTCAAAGAACTACAACTCTTTGATGACGTTATTTTGTCCAACTGTACGTCAAACCCCTGCACTTCCAAGGTATAAATATGCCCACACTTGCCATAGCAAACACACGGTGGTTTGGAGCAGTTCGACTATCTACTTGCCCGACGCATCTCGCTACAGCAAGTGCCGAAGGAAGCCGACCCTCCAGCAGTCACACTGAGAGAGACGCTGTCTTTTCTCTTGCCGAGAAATCCAGCTCCAGTGTTTCCAAGCTCCCCTTGTGGGATGTTGCGAAATCGAGTCCCGAGACAGAGAGATACCAGACCTCCTTCATTCTAAACCAAGGTACGGAGCTGATTAGACCCTAAGAGAAATCTTGGATAGATTCTTGGCAAAAGAATACTAAACTTATGCTACACCACACTTACTTCTTCCCTCGTACTAGACTTAGGTTAGGTACATCGTGGTAGGCGTATTTTAGAAGCACCAGTTGAGTATTTTTAGTCTTTATTTATTTATGTATGTATTTTATGGGTTAGAAACAATATCATGCTTTTGCAGTAATATTTTATAACACTCTTCTTGCTGTATGCATTATACTTTACAGCCAGTATTACGATTGTAGCAGTTCATTTCTTCTGCATGAGAAAGAAGTCTGTTCAATAAATAATTTTATTGAAAACGCCCGTCTCTCCATTTCTCTGCACCTCTGGTGAAATGAAGCATGCACAAATGACTGAGTAAAATATCTATCTATTCTTTCCACATCTCTGAAGATACGTTTTTATCTTGAGGAAACAAAATTGTCATGTTTATGAGGTTAGCAGAAACGAATCCCTTCTTGTTTATTCGAGAAAGTTTCTAGTGACCTCTGAGCTAGCTGGCACTCACAATTAAGTTTAATATATTCGATAGAGACCTAGTAGACATAAGTCCTATGTCACATCTATAGGATATATTATTCCAATGCGCAGAGCCTATTGGGAATATAGGAACTACACTACAGTACAGGGTCTTTCATCTAGCAGTCTCTCTTGTAATGCCTCTCATTGTGACACTAAAAGCAGGAAATCGCACAGAACTTAGAAGAACCTTCCTTTCTTCCCTTCTACTTGTGTTGTTTCTGAGTTGGAACCCAGTTCCTTTTCTGTTCAGATCCCCCTTCAGAACATTGGCTACTGCCCTGGCCCTTACCCTTCCGTATGGAACCAGTCTTTTGAGAGATGTTCTCGCCCTTTGGATTAGAGCCATGTTGTTTCAGATGTCAGCCACTTGCCAACCAACACTGCAAGTTTAAAAAGATCCTTTTGTATCAGATCAGACAGGCATTACCTAAGTGGGGTTCAGAAAAAAACAATCCTTGGCTTCCATCCCTCTCAACCACTCATTCCAATCAAGCAGCACAGCATGAATCCTGGTCTCAAAAGGAACGCTATATCCTCTCCTGCTATCTTTACACCTTTACATGTACTGAGTTGGCTGTGGGCCGAACCCTCTAATCCTTCATCAGCTCATAATTCACTAGCTCAGCCATGACATCCGTCCAATGACTGTTGCATCAACCTCATAGGAGTATCTGCCTCAGAGAAATTATTTTTTTTAAAGCCTGAGCTCTACAAGATATTTCAAAAGACACAAACCATCCCAAAACATCATGTTCCTACACATACATGTGGAATAGCTCTTTTGGAATCTTGGCAAGAACTCTTAAAGAGCTGGAAGTGCTCTTCCCAAATGTAGCTGTCTCTGCTGGCATCTAAGCTTCTCTTTTTCTCTACAGCTACTCTCTCTCTCCAATTCTCCATTCTTTTTGATTTCCTGCCTTCCGTTTTCTCTTTCCTGTCCCTCTTTCTCTCCTCATGTGCCCAGCCATCAGGTCTTTCCCTCTTCCTTTCGTATTGTTCCTGTCAAGCTTATCTCAGCTTCTCCTTCTCAAACTCTCTGGCCTTCTATTCTTCCTCAACCTTAGCTTTCTGGAGCAAAAACTGCAAGGTCGGGTTCTTGGCTAGACTTACCACTCCTAAAGGAATAACTCTTGAAGTGGGTGCCAGCAAGACTTTAGAAATCAATGGCATGATTGCCTTGGGAAATACTGGAAAGCAAATTGGTGGAAACACAGAGGAATAACCTGTGCTAAGAGGCTGAGAGTGCCTGACACCCCAGCACTGCCTCCCAGAGTTCCTAACATTGTATGTACCCTCCTCAGAGTTCATGACAATGTGCCACACCCTTCAGTTTCTCGAACCAGTCTTAAATTACACCACTGACTTTAGAATTAATATTATGAACAATCTCACTATCAAAATTATTCACATCTGACATGGAGATGGATTCCAACGTATGTAAAATAGCACCATACACATGAAGAAATTACTTTGAAAATCTTCATGAATCCATCAAATACTTCTATTGTTTGTTCATACTACTGTGATGACACTGCACTTATGCTTGTGCGTGTTTGTGCTCCTGGTTTAGTCTGCGCTGTGATAACACTGCAGCCTATGCTGGGGCCTATGTGTGTTACTATCATTATAGATAGACTCTATTGTCTATTTACTGCGGTGTCTGCAGGTTGCAACTCCAACCCTGCAGGTTGATCCACAGCAGCAGCATAGGTAGTATTCCTTGTGTTGCACCTCCACATCCAATGGGTCATACAATATAGACCTACTACTGAGGTGTCTGTTAATTTCTTGGATTAGACATCCACTGCTTCCGGGAGTCAACCATAGACCCTCAATTGAATTGTCTTCAAATTTCCGTCCCCACCTCCATGTGGAACCTGAGACCCTTTATGAGGGGCCTTTGATAGTCCTAGAGCCAGCCCTCATACACATCTCAGTGGACCTCATAAACCCACTACTCTGGCTCTGTGGTTTTCCTTGAGTCTGATCTCCACCACCCCTTTGTGGATTGCAGAGTGGTGCGTGCTATTTGCATGAGTAAATTATTTGGCTTTGTCTGGTTTGCATAGATTTTGAGAGGGCCTTCACATCCTCCGAATGTGGTTTTTGGACCCTGGCTGATTGTAACAAGTGCTTGCCTTGAGACTGCCACTCTGTTTCTCCCTGGTAGCTTCTGGGTAATGTTTAAAGAGCATTCACCCTGGCTGCCTACCTGAAGGTTACTCTTCATTGCTTGTGGACAGACTTACATTATTCACCATTACTGACTGTCTTAGAAGCATGGCTGTGGTTGGCTTTGCTGTCACTCTACATTTAAACCTATAGAGTAGAGTATTTACTTTGGCCTTCGTAACTAGGTAACTCTGGGTTGCCTCGGGTGGATGCTACAGAACATTAACCTAGCTGCTTGTTACTAGCACTTCATAGGCTACTTCTCTGTTGCTGGTGGGTTTATAGGGCATTTATCCTGGCAACTTGTAACCAGTATCCTTCTGTGGGTCATTCTCCTTTTGCTACTGGATGGACTCTATCAAGCTGCAAACACCTCTGTTTCTGGATGGCTCATTTATCCTAATCGTCTGTAATCAGTGCACTCTCTGGGTCCTCTTTTATGTTGTTATTTTATGCTATGTAACGTGGATTTATATAGCTCTCTAATCAACCGTGAGAGTATCCAAATGCTTGAGCAGGTGTGTAGGCATGATGCCCCACAGAGTTAGTTGAAGAGCTTCTGGGTAGATGCTAAAGAGCATTGCTATGGCTGTGTTTCTCCTGTGCATGTCTATGGATTCTTCACCATCACTCCTGGAGGAACTCTGATCATTTAGCATGGCTGGCTGAATATGGTGCATGCCTATGGGTCAAAGATGGGTAGCTCTCTGGGGAGGACTGTCATGACTGCTTAAGTCCAGTGCAAGTGATAAGTTGCTCCTGCTTTATCTGTAGTTGTGTTCCATAGAGTTCAGCTCAGTTCAGCTCAGTTAGGCACAATAGGGAATTCATATATATTGCATGTGTTCTATCTCTCACTCTCCTTCCAGCTATATAAGCCATAGGGGGGGGCTAAATCAGGACAAGAGCTCCCTTTATGCACAAGAACAAAACAATTCTGAGGGGTCACCCTGCAATTCTTTTCCAAGCACAATATTCATACAATTGCAATACAATGCAGCAGGGCAGCTGACAGGACACACATGCCCCTCCAAATCAATGTATGAGCACTTCATGAACCCACAGTTATGGTGCACTGTAGCAGCTGATTCCCTCTCATGGAAAACTCCCACCGCTGGGCTTGCATAATTGTGGCAAGTATTGGCATAAAATAACTAGCCAAGAAATGATAGCATCTAGTTCTCACAGATTGTCTTTTGCTAGACAGGAGATGCCAAACCTGTGACCTTCTAGTGACATACTTTGTCTCACACTAACATGGACCCATGCTCCCTGAAAGCATGGTTTAAGGCCTACTGCCCCCCACCTTGTCTGCTCGTCCCCTTCTTGCACCCTAGCCATGCACAGGTAAACTCATTAAAAAGTCTAGAGACTTCCTATGGGGACACCAGAAAGCTTGCTGAAAAGTAGACAATAGACATCGCTAAAAACAAACAAGAATTGTCAGGGCCAATATATCCAGCTTTTTAAAAACGTTAACCCTTCTCCAAGTATAGGGGTATGGTCGTGTGAATGGGTGATGAAAGTGAAAAAAAGTCAACAGTTGGAAGAATGGATTAGTGGGTGAGTAAATGGACGGACAGGAGAAAGCATGTATGAATGGGAAAATTAATGAGTTTGTGAATAGCTGCTGGGTGGATGAATGGGACTTATTAGAAGTATTTTCATCCCATGAAAGGTTTATTTATATCAACAAGGTGTGTAGCTACCATTGGTGCAGCAGGGAAAGTGGCATTGGGCCCAGAGCCCTCACTGGCCCATTAAACCCTGACAATTTCATTTTACTACCCCAACTGCAGTCAAAGGGGTTCTTTTATTTGCTTGAAACATTGCCCAGGGCATCCTTGCTAACCTGCTGATATCAACAGTGAAAAATGGGAGGCCTCTGTTCCCCAAGAGAACAAATATTGCTGCAGATACCTGTATCTGCATGCGGACACCATTTAAAACCTGAAATAAAGGAATTGATACATACATTCATACATACATATATACAGAACTGGTAGGTCATGCAAATGAATGGCCCCAATATGACAACATATTAAGAACTGTCATGATGATGCAAATGCCAACAATATGCTGGAAGGAAGAATCATTATTATATGGATACTAGAGCTAGGATAATTATTGGGGCAGTTGTCATCATCTCCATATTTTGCTAAGAATCCCATTGCTGTGCGACGCCCAGCCTCTTTTCATGAGTATCAACATTGTACCTAGACTTAACACAATCAAATAAGGTTATGATTTGAAAAGAGATGGGCACCTTCATTCGATGAATGCTATAACATTTGAAAAATGGCCACCGTGTCCGTGCCAGCTTCCTCATGAGCCAGTCATTCTCTAGTAGTGCCACAAGAATCTGGAACCGTTTACCTCCCTCCCTTTGCCTAACAGCCTGCATAGCCACATTCAAAAAGGACCTAAAGCTTCTCTTATTAGACAGATTCCTGGGTTAATCGCCCTCGACCTGAGGTTCAGTGAATTCTGAACCTGGGCCATAAAGGTCGTGGTTCTGTTACGATTTTGGTAACAGCGAACCGTAAACAGTGAGCTCAGCAAGTATGAGTGTTTTCGTCATGTTACACCGATGGATTCACTGTGTATTTGACTATTTCGTTTGAAACCCGTGGGTTCCATTTTGTGCATGGCAGCCATTTTATGGTTGCCCTCACATAGGCCTATGACTGTGGCTGAACAAGTCTCTGGGACACGCGCACCTTAGCTTGAGTTTGTGCTGACTCCTGTTTGACCTGAGTGAACTGACCCTGTTGCCTGAAGCTGACCTTGCCAAACCAGTTCTTGCCCTTTAGCTGATTAAGATAGAGATCAAAGAGCAGGACATTGCTGAGTTTATGGTACATGCACACACCCTTCTATCTTGCTTCTTATCTGTTTCTGTTCCTTCTTTTATGACCTGTTTACGATATGGGTTGTGGTCTTTTATTATGGGTTTGGCCGGCTTTTGTAAGAAGGAATGTTAGGCATTTTGCATGCTTGCAAAAGCAAGGACTGCCCCTTTCTTTTATGCTGAGTTTTGGATTCCTAAACATATATAAGGCCTCTGTTCTCTGTATTCCTCAGACTACCTCATTCAGTTGCTACGGCTTCTGTATGACGTGGCCTCACTTATTACATTTAATAAAGATGTATTTTCATATTTTCAGCTTCTGTGCCAAATTCTTTTTCTATTAGTAAGTATTCCCTGAGAATGAAGATTTCAGTTCTTCAGACCCTACCTAGGTTCTCTAACCAGGAGACAAACTACCTTCAATATGTGACCCCAACATCTTAATCAATGATTGAACAGTGTACGTCCCTTGTTGAATGGCTGCATTTGTCCTGGTCGCAGCTACCGGATCAATATGTTTGAACACAATTATTGTAACTTAAAAAAAGTTTTAAATAGCGCTGGCTAGACCCGGAGGTATCAGAGCACTTTACATGAGGATCAGTGAGTTACAGGTTACAAAAATTACATCAGTTACAAAAATTACATCAGTTACAAAAATTACATCAGTTACAGTTATAAGAAATGAAATTAGTTACAGTTACAAGTATAGGCAAAGGAGCAGAACATGATATTGAACAATAACAAAAAGTTATTAGCGCATAGTATAGCCAAGAAAACACGTTTTATGAGGAATCGAAGGAAAAGGGGGAAAGGTAAACAGGGGAAGGAATGCTGATAGTCTGGTAGACCAGAAGGGGTAAAGTATTTCAGGGAGACAAAGCAGTCAGAGCAAAAAAGAAACAGACAGACAAGAGCATGAAGAACCGTTAAAAACAATGTCCGATGTCCGGCTGGGTAGGTGACGGCTGAGGGGTGAACCAAAGCCAGACTCGTAGCTGCATAAGACAGATCCACTGGGCAACGGCCAATGGGTCTCGGACTCCGCAGAATGCTAGCACTGGCTAGACCCAGAGTTAAAGAGCGCTTTACATAAGAAAGTTAAAACATCAAAACAGCGGTTACAAAATTACAATTAGTTTCTAGAACAGAAAAACAATTGCATGTTAAAAAATACATTGGTTGATAGAGCACAAGAAAAAATGCTTCCGTTTATAGAGCAAGACAAAACATGGAAAGCAAGATCAAGAAGCAAAGCAGGTAAAGGGGGGAAGAAAAGGGCTAAGGATACGAATCAAGCCAGGAAGACCAGGCATGGAGAAGAGTTCATTAAGTGCATGCCAAAAAAATAAGAGTAAGAAAGTCAGGCAAGACCGGAGAGGGTCCAGAAATCAGTAACGACAAAGGTCGGACTTAAAACTGGGTCGGGTGAAGGTATGGGTGGAAAGGGGAGCATCTCCAATTCCAACAAGAAGAAAGAGGTGTAGTTGGCTCTGATGGGGTCGATGAAGGGTGCTGTTGGCTCCGGTGGCTAAGGGCATCATTGGTTCCTCATCTTGATCAACAGGATGCTCGGGGTGAAAGGTAAGTCATGAGGAGTTGGGTTAGGGCAAAGGTAAAACCCAGCTGAATGAAGAGCTAACCAGTGGGGAAAAAACGGCCTGGGAGGCTTTCCAATCAGCAAAATAGAGGATCCAGGACATGGACCCTGAATACCTCGCCACAAAATGGCGGGACTTTGGGCAAACCGAAAACAGATCTTAAATGCCAACAAGAACGAAAACATAGGCCCGCAGGAAGGAATTGACTCAGGCAGAGCCGGACAAAGAGGCACTTGAGAGTCGAAGTCGGGAGGCAGGGCGGGGGTCAGTGTGTGAGACAACTGCTCCATGCTCTACAATCCTGCGCCGCTCTCCTGATGGACAAGGCCCCCATGTTTGGCTGGTGATGCGTAGCAGGATATGCCAATGGGGGGCAAGTTTGGCAAGATGCTGCATCGATTTTGTCAGGGCACTTTCCACTCCCAGGCCCTTCTGGGTATTCTGGACCAGGCAGGAGTACTGATTACAGACGCTATAGCGGAGAGTTTCGCTACATATTACGTGGATCTTTATGCCCCCCACAAATGTTTGTTGGCATCCACTATAGATAAATTTATAGCCGATCTAACACCCAAAACGGTGTCGGATGAAGTGCGCGATCAGTTGGAGTTACCCCTGACAGTCGAGGAGCTGGGCATTGCCCTAGGTGAGCTCAATTCCGGGAAGGCGCCTGGACCCAATGGGTTCCAAAGCAAATGTTTTCGATGTTATAATATACAGCTGGCCCCTTATTATCGCCAGTGGTAGAAGAGGCACAGAAAAAGGGCCTGCTCCCCCCGGATTGGAGGCATGCGGAGGTGTGGGTGTTCCATAAGCCCGGCTGGCCCCCGGAACAACATTCCTCATATTGCCCCATCTCTCTCTTAAACGTGGAGGCAAAAATTCTGGCCAAGGCATTGGACAACCGCCTCCTGCCCCACATCTCGGCGCTTATACACCCCGACCAGGCTGGGTCCATGCCCCAGAGGGCGACCAGGCATAAGATAAGGCGGGCACATGTGGTGGTGGCGGCTATTCGGCAGACGGGGGAACCAGCAGCACTCAGGCGTTTGATTCCCTGAGCTGGGTGTATTTATTTGCATTGTTGCGCAGACTTAATCTTGGCCCACATTTCCTTTCTTATCGCATGCTCCTGTACACAGGTCTGACGGCTTCGGTACGGGATGCAGGTGTGGTCTCTTCCACCTTCTCTATTAGTCGGGGCACCCGGCATGGGTGCCCCCTGTCCCCATATTTATTCGCCCTGGCCATGGAGCCGTTGGCGGCGTAGGTGTGCATTGATGCGCAGATCCAGGACTTCGAGTGGGCTCTGGACCTGTCAGACAGGATTGCACTGTACGAGGACGATGTCCTCTTCTTCCTCATGGCAGTGGACAGGACGGGCCGCAACTTCTGCGGATCATGCAGATATTTGGGGAGACATCGGGTCTATATATGAACCCCCGCAAATCCACACTATGGGCTTTGGTGGAATCGGACTAGAATGGGCACATGGGCGTCCACAGTCCATTTGGGCGGGGGGGCCTGAAATACTTAGGGGTGTTCCTTTCGGATGTGCCGGCAATCTCCTGGGAGTGGAACCTGGCCTGGGTATGGGAGCGAGTCCGTGCAGATCTTAAGTCCTGGTCGTGCATGCCTCAGACATTGTATGGCAGATCAGCAGTATTCAAGATGGTGGCGCTTCCTCAGCTGCTCTACCAGCTACAGAATCGCCTGTACCCGATCCTGCCCAGATGGTTCCGGCTGGTGAATTCTGTGGTTGGGCAATTTCTGTGGGAGGGGGAAAGGTGCATGTGGCTATGCGCACATGTTTCCTATCCACCTATTGTGGAGGAATCGCGTCCTCGGACATTCTCTCGTACTACCAGGCCTCGCATCTACTGGTCCTTAATGAGTGGTAGTATGGGGTCAGGGGAGACCCGGCATATGCGTTGCAGCGACGACTCATGGGGCCCCTCACGCTACATGTGGAGAAGTGTGGCTCAGGGGTTAGAGGCAGCAGACCCGGAAGCTGAGATCGGTCCTGGACCAGGGTTCAATTCCCCACCTCGGCGGGTCTTGGGCTAAAAATTCCACGGACTCGATAATTCTCGCCCCGGTGCCTCCTCGACTCACGGGTTCACACTCTGCGACTCTGGGCAATAGCTTGCTTAATCTCCACAACGGCCCCTCGCGGCGGGATGCCTGACTTTCACCTTGTGGATACCCTGCTATTTCACAGGGGAATACCAGGAAGGGTTCCCTAAGCAAGCGCCGGGAAACCCACTGCGGGTAGCTGTGCGCTATATAAGCTCAACTACATTTACATTTACATTTACATACAACTTTTTATCTGGCGTCCGTTGCTGGGCGCGATGCCATCGGCCACGCAGGTGGTATTCCTGATTTGGAGGCAGGCGTAAGGATGCATGGGTTGGTGGAATTCCCTGACTCGGGAGAACCCCCTTTGGAATAATAGGCGCCTGCCCTATTTGGCGGCCATGCAGGGCTTCCGGGGATGGGATGATATTGGTATTTCAACTCTGGGGGATGTTATGAGGGTCACAACACTCAAGTCTTTACAGGATCTACAGAGGGAATTCCTTATGCCACAGTCACAATTCTATCGGTACCTACAATTTTGCCATGCCCTCTCCCCTAGCCTGGAAGGTCTGGAATCTCTCCCTGACTTTAGCCCACTGGACTGGATGCAAAAGTCTTCATGTGGGATCTGGAGACAAAGAAGATCTCCTGGATCTATCAATCCCTAGTTACTCATTCCTCCCCCACACTCCAGAGGCTTCGGGGGGACTGGGAGGAGGATGTGGGCACGCTGGAGGAGGAGGACTGGATGGAGGCCTTGGCGTCCCCCACGGGGAGTGGCCATAGCGATGCGCCCTCGCCTCTTCCAGGTTAAATATCTGCACAGGGTCTATTTTACCCGGGCTTGACTGTGGCGGGTGGGTTTGATTGCCTCCCCGGAATGCCTTCGATGTGGTCAGGAGTAGGGCACGTTCCTACATATTATCTGGCAGTGTCTTTCCCTAGATCGTTTTTGAAGAGGGGTGTTTTCCTGCCTCTCCGAGGTCTTGGGATGAGAGCTCCCACGTACACCGCGGCTGGCCCTACTTCACGTTATGGAGGGACTAGGGGGTAATGTCTACAAACGACATCTCATGCAACTGGGCCTCACATTGGTGAAGCGAGATATCGCTAAGGCGTGGAAGGCACCGCGGGCCCCCTCGGTGACTGCGTGGAAGAATGGTTTGGACTTTTGTATGGGGCTAGAAGAGTCTATTTTTGCAGCCAGGGGATGCTCACGCAAGCACTACAAAATATGGAAATGATGGGGGGATTACTGGGGTCTGTGGCTGGAGCCCCCAGCTGTAGTAAAGGCTCATCCATTGGGATAATTTCTGGTGCATATGGGGTTTGTGGAGGTGCTGGGTGGGGGAGGGGGATCCGGGGGGTGTGTGCTATCATGCTAGGTTTATTTTGTTCCATATAAAGGATGTGGACAGGACTATGTCGACTCTGTGCGACTTCGAGGGGAGGGGCGAGGGAGGGATTGAGTTGAGGGGTATGCTTTAGTTATGCATTTTGATGTCAATCACAAAAGTTGATTGCTCCCGTGGTAATATCTGGCTTGATTCTGCAGATGTCTCTGGTGTGCAGAGCCCTGCGATGTATGCGCAATTGACAAATAAAATATGTTTTTAAAAAAGAACTAAAACAAAGCCCGTGTGTAAGTCATAGAGCGGGGTTCGTCGTCAGCACTGGATGGAAGGAGGCTGGAGGTCGTCGTTCCCTTCAGGGGTCATCGAGGATAGGAGAAAGTCAGCTCAGGGTGCCCTGCAGCGGCCCCGGAAGAAGAAAGGCAGCTGCGGGTTAGGAGGGCGCGTCAACATCAAGAGGGGAATACAAACTCCGCTATACGGGCAGCCCTTGCTGTACCCTTGTATCATGCTACTGCTGTGCAGCGCTCTGATGCCTACGGGCTATGGCCGCCTTATATAAAATTGCAAAAATAAATAATTAATTCATTAACCACTTCTGTTCGCTTCACCAAGTGAAAACAGCCTAGTGCTCTGTTCAGATAATGCCAACCGATCCTAGGATCTGTATTATTTGTGAACATGTAAGGGGCTTACTTAAAGAGATGTTACCTCGCACAGCACAGCAATTGAGGTTGGTGGATTGCCCGAGAGGGAGAGAGCAGGAAAGCGGCAATATCTACTAGGATAATGCTCCCTCCCTGGTGGTGTTTAGCGCCAAGCATACACCTTTGATGCAAAGTGCAAAGATGGCCTATGTCATATCCAGCACAGGTATTGTACTTGAAGCGCACCATTCCAAGTCGAAATACTTTGCCTAGGCAAACTTTAAAACTTCCTCCACTTTGGTTGTGTACAGTCCAGTGCAGCACACATGCAAAGTGGGAGCATTTAGGAAGAATTAAAGCATTTTCCCAAATTAATTCCACTCTCTAAAAGCTGTTTTTTTTAATGCACAACCCTGTCAAAAACTGTTAGTAAATTGAGCAGCGTTGCAGCAAAAATCATGGGTGGTTGCATGTGAACGCTCATGTACCACTTATGGACCGCCTCTAAGGCAAGATAAGGCACTTTCAAGCAACTTTGCACTTTAAAACAAGTTTTGCCCTGGACAGTAAATTCCAAATATTCACTTTGTGCCTGTTTGAATCACTTTTGTGATGCGAAATGTTAGCACAACTGCCCTCAAGGCTGTAGGCAAAACTACCTCTATTTGCTAGGGACAGACAGTTCTCTTCGAGGCGCGCCTAGCACTGATGAAAATGGCGCCAGAGAGTAGCCGTATTTGAAGGACCCCGGTCAGCTCAACCAGGCCGGTGGGAGCCTGTCTGAAAACCAATCACAAGGACGAAGTTACCCCTGCAGGTCACTTTAATCCGACCAGTCCACCTCTCCGGGATCACTAGATTCTAATGCCTTTTTAGATTTCATTGACGCAGTCTAGCACTTTACAACGTTGATATATATATATATATATATATATATATATATATATATATATATATATATATATATATATATATATATATATATATATATATATATATTTTTTGTATTTATTTATATAAAGCGTTTTTTAATTATCTTATGCTAGCTGTATAACAAGGACTACCAGTTTCGCTTCCTTTTTCTGCTACATAAAACAGAAAGTTTTTTAGTACAATGTCCAAGAGTCTCGTTCAAGTATTTGGGGTATGGTGTAATCTCGGACAACCCTTCCTGAGTGCTGGTAATCTGCATGCCGCCTCGAAAACCCTCAAGACTGTTGATGCTTTACATAAGAGTCCATTTGCCCTCTCTCCGCGGGACATCTCACTCCCCCCTGCCCCAAACACTCCCGCTGAGGGGGCTTTGTCTCCGCCATTTGCACATTCAGGGCCCCCCTGATTCTTGACCTTGATTGCGAGAGGCGCGGCCGCGTCACCCCCCATCCTGGCGCCTTTGAAGCCACAATGGCTTTGAGATTCATCTGCGGATTCCGCCCTCGGGCGCTATCTCCCCCGCCCCCCTGGCCTCTCTTCATTAACCCCTGCCCTCGGCGAGGCTGATGACAAAGGCCCTCATCTGCATGCGCTGATTGGCTGTAATCTGCCGGGCGCAGGAATGCGGCTAGGTGACAGAACCGTAGGGAAGAAAAGGCAATTAAGGCCTCAGAATGCAGACATTACAAACAGATTCGCACCCCTGCTGACTCACGGGAACTCCGCCTCCCTGCCCCCTTAATGCAGCCAGCGCCGCCGCATTACAATTCCTGTTCCGACAATTGGACATGTAATTAGAGAAACAATCGTTTTTTTGGGAAAAGGTCACATTGGGTTGTTTAAAGAACATATCTGTCCTCAGAAGAAAGGACCACTTACCAGATGACTCCGTGTCACAAAGGACACTAAGTTGCAGTCATGGGGTTTCATTTAACTCTGCAATGAATTCTGGGACTTGTAGTCTTGATGCTCATATTGGACGCCGGTTCTATGTCGACGAGATTTGAAGGAAGAAACCCAGGACAGAAAGATAGAGGGGCAGATTTACAAGCCCCTTGCGCCACCTTTGCGTCACTTTTCCCATGTTAAAAACGACGCAAAAGTGGCGCAAGGGCCTTGTAAATAAGCCCCATAGAGTTCCTAATAATGCGAAGTCGTCTGGCAATCTTATCATACAATATAGTAAAGGTGTACTGATGTTATGTTTGTGCCTGTCATGCACACCGCGCTGTTTGCACACAGTAAAGGTTCCCCAGCAAGTTCGTGAGGCAGATTAAAAAAATATTAATAGAGCCGGTCAGGCGGCCTAATTTTGAACACAAATGTGGAAAGTACTGCAGGTAGAATGCTATGTTCCATCCGCGAAAGGTACGCCATTTGAATCATTCAATGGCGGACAGTGCAGTTAATTTTATGTTCAAATAGTGTTCGTGATTCAATTTCTGCTCACACACCACCCCTTCTGCTCATAAACAGGCCTCCCCACATACCACGTATACTGTTAGTGTTTTAATGTTCTTTTTTTGCAGCGGGAACTTGACCGGAAGGTATTGGAACGCTATATGTGCATACCCGTTATATTACACAAGGGCACATCCATTTTTGTAGGCTGGGGGGGATTAAAGTGATTTGCCCAGATTCCAGAATCACAGGATGTCCAGCCTACGTCGAGGCTCGAACCTGGTTCCCCAGCCTCAAAGTCGGCAGCTCTGGCCTTATGCCACATTCTCCCTGGCCAGCCTCTACCCCCTGCACACTCAGAGCTTTCTATGCCCCCTACCCTGTCACACATTAACCCCGCTGATTATAAACTGTACTTTTCTTACCGCCCATTCTGTTGACACACTTTCCACACTGGCCATTATGCTCACACACTGCCCTCTCTACTCTGTGTCCCTTCTGACCATCTTCCCAAATACTGTCCACTCTGCCCCTTCTGCCGACACACTCCCTGCTCTGCAGTCTGCCCATTCTGCTGACACACTCCCTGCTCTGCACTCTGCCCAACCTGCTGACACACTCCCTGCTGTGCACTCTGCCCAACCTGCTCACCCACTGCCCACCCTGGTCATGATGCTCACACACTGCCCTCTCGACTCTGTGTCCCTTCTGACCATCTTCCCAAATACTGTCCACTCTGCCCCTTCTGCCGACACACTCCCTGCTCTGCACTCTGCCCATTCTGCTGACACACTGTCCACCCTGGTCATGATGCTCACACACTGCCCTCTCTACTCTGTGTCCATTCTGACCATCTTCACAAATACTGTCCACTCTGCCCCTTCTGCCGACACACTCCCTGCTCTGCAGTCTGCCCATTCTGCTGACAACTGCCCACCCTGGTCATGATGCTCACACACTGCCCTCTCTACTCTGTGTCCCATCTGACCATCTACCCAAATACTGCCCACCCTGCCACTTCTGCTCACACACTCCCTGCTCTGCACTCTGCCCATTCTGCTGACACACTGCCCACCCTGGTCATGATGCTCACACACTGCCCTCTCTACTCTGTGTCCCATCTGACCACCTTACCAAATACTGCCCACCCTGCCACTTCTGCTCACACACTCCCTGCCCTGCAGTCTGCCCTATTTGCTGACACACTGCCCACTCTGCTATCTGCCCCTTGTGCTCAGACACTGCCCTCTCTACCCTGTGTCCCTTCTGACCACACTCCATCCTTTGCCCCTGGTGCATCTTCCTGCATACTGCCATCTCTGCCTCTTGCCACGCCTGCTCACACACTGCCTTCTCTCAGTGGGGCTGGGACAGTTTTCCGAGTGGGGGTGCTGCCATGACGTCACATCTCTGGGGTCACAGGGATTGTGAAAAGATCAAAGTGTCAAATAACAAGTGTAGCAGCAAGTGAGCCCCACTCATTAAGCAGGAGAAGAGAGTGGTAAAGGGTGGCTTGAAGCTGATGGTGCATTTTAGAGCACTCTTGCTACTATATTATTAAAGCATGGTGTGATGACGTATTCTTATTAGACACGTCATTGTCCATCAAAATGGTTACTAAATTTGCACAGAAGTCATTTTACTGAAAAAAAACTATATAAGGCACAAACAATAGGTGTGACGTTTCAGCTCAAATTTATCATTTGCACATCACCAACTAAAATATCTTGATTTGTTTTGATAGTATTAAAATCTTTTACATCACCCTTCAGAATTACCATTTTGTGATTTCCTAAGTGCTGATACATTTTGAAGTATTTGTAGAGTACATTTAAAGGTATTTAAATTGTGTTTGTGTGTTAGCCAAAACCAGACCACCCTGTACAATTGCAACATTGTCACATGGTTCACGTTACAAAATCAGCTCACTTTGCAATCAGAGGAAGAAAAGCAGACATCAATTTCCAAGTTAAAACAACAAGCAGCCATTTGTCAGAAGACATTGCCTAACATTTCTTTTAACCTCTGTCTTCCAAGAACAGCAAATGTTAAAATCAAAATGTAAAGGTATCTTTATTGGCCATTCATGTCCAGCATGGTTATTTCATGGGTGCAGCAGCACCCCCTGAATCCCTACTTCCAGTACCAAGGGCCTCTGTCCACCCTGCCAGTTATGCTCAAACACTGTCCTTGCTGCGCGATCTGTGCCTGCACTGCCCCGTATGCGCCCTCCCAGCCTGCATGCACACTGTCCTCCTGCTCGCTGGCCATTTTCCATTTCTGCTCCTTCGTCTCACACGCTTCCCTTGTTGTGCCCTACCCCTTTGCCTTCACTGCCTGGCCTTCCCTCTCTGCTTTTTCTCCTCACACACTGCACCTTGCCCTCTCGTCACACACTGCCCTCTCTGCTCTCTGCTCTTGTGCACCCACACTATCCTATCTGCCCCTGCACCCTCTGCCACACTGCCCTATCCTCTTCTGTCCCTTTAATTCAGCGCCCCTCTACTCTCCCACTAACCTCTCTGCCCCTGCACTCTGCCAAACTGCCCTATCTGCTCCTGTCCATTTAATGCAGTGCCCGTCTGCTCTCACACTGCCCTTTCTGTTCATTGCCCCCTCTGTTCTCACACTACCCTAGAGTCTGTGCCCCTGTCCCCTCGGCCACGCTGCTCTCTTTGCTCCTGCCCCTTTAATGCAGTTCCTCTCTGTTCCCACACTGCCCTCTCTGCTCCCTGCCCCCTCTGCTCCCACACTGCTCTTTCTGCCCCCTCTGTTCCCTGCCTTCTCTGTTGTTGTCCCTTTAATGCTCCCACGCTGCCCTCTCTACTCCTGTCCCTTTAATAAACTGCCCCTCTGCTCCCATACTACCCTCAATTAATCCTTTCCCGTCTGCCACCTCGGCTCACACTCTGATGGGCCCCTCAGCTGAAGTATGCTGGGGCCAGTACCCCATGGGCACCCTACAGGGTCACACCCTACTGAGGTTCAGAATCAAGGGGAGCTGCACGTCCGCTCCATTCACACTTTAAAATAGTTGGGGCTGCATGAAATGAGAAGAGACATGAATGGACAGAGGGTTCTGACTACTTGTTGATTATTGGCTCCACTCTCAGCAAGCTTGCTTCATCTTAGGATAGAATAACCTATATCCTGTAAAAGGACATCATAACACTACCCGGAAAAAGACACACACTGGTTCACAGAATGTATCCTGCAGATCACAAAGAGAACTAATACAGATCCCGAACTTCATGGAAGACACAACCAGAAATCATCAGGAATGGGAGATATGGGGTGGATTCAGACCTGAGCAGAGATACTGGGGCTCAGGAGGAAGGAGGGCACTGCAGAACCCATGCCTGAGAGAGCACTCATATACGAGTCAAACTTGGGAGTCCCGCATGGATCGATCCTATCACCATCCTGCTTCAATCTCTTCATGGAACCCCTTGCAATTATTTAGAAACAAGCAGGGGCTCATTACCACCTATATGCTGATGACACACAAATATACTACAAAATCAAATCGCCCAGTGACGTTCTACACCTCAACGTCACGCTTCCCAAGATCCAAACCTGGTTTAACGCAAACCACTTAAAACTGAACCCGAATAAAACGGATTAATACCGTTCTCTCCTGAAAAGTAACCACCAACCAACTCAAGTCTGGCTAAAGGAGCTGGATGCTCTAAACTGCTCCCTCGTCCTATCAGACTCAGTAAAGTCAATAGGCATTACCCTGGACAAGAATTTGTCAATGAAGGACCACATAAAGAACTCTGCAAAAAGCGCACTCTACTGAAGAAATGTAGTCTTCATTCTCAGGGAATACTTACTAATAGAAAAAAGAACTTGGCACAGAAGCTGAAAATATGAAAATATATCTTTATTAAATTTAATAAGTGAGGCCACGTCACACAGAAGCCGTAGCGACGGGATGAGGTAGTCTGAGGAGTACAGAGAACAGAGGCCTTATATATGCTCAGGGTTACAAAACTCAGCATAAAAGTAAGGGGCAGTCCTTGCTTTTGCAAGCATGCAAAAAATGGCTAACATGGACATGCAAGGTCTGCCAAACGACAAACCCATTTTACAGTTGTCCGGCCCATAATCAATCTTTGAACAAACCCAACATTCTTCTTTAGACAAGCTGGACAAACCCATAATTAAAAGGACCACAACCCATATCGTAAATAGACCATAAAAGAAGAAACAGAAACAGATAGAAGTAGGATAAGGCATTTTTGTGTGCAGTAAAACTTTATGATGTCCTGTGCTCTGATCCTTAATCTTGATCAGCTAAAGGGCAGGAACTGGTTTAACAAGGTCAGCTTCAGGCAACAGGGTCAGTTCACTCAGGTCAAACAGGAGTCAGCATGAACTCGAGCTAAGGTGTACATGTCCTTAAAAGACTAGTTCAGCCACAATCATCGGCCTATGTGAGGGCAACCACAAAATGGCTGCCATACACAAAATGGAACCCACGGGTTCAGAATTCACAGAACCTCACTACTCCCTAAAACACCTCAAGAAAATTAAACCTTATATTCCTCAAGACGATCTCAAGACAATAGTACAATCCCTAGTCCTTTCTAAACCGGGCTATGGGAATGCCATCCTAACAGGGACACCAAAAGCTCACCTAGCCCCACTTAGGTCAGTACTTAACATGGCAGCCCGACTCATAAATGATGTAAAAAGATTTGAACACATCTCACCAACCCGCAACGCTCTCAAATGGCTTCCCATGGAAGGTAAATGCATTTACAAACTGGCCTGCATCACACATAAGACCCTTCACACCCAATTCCCAAACTACCTTAACAGCAAGCTAATAGAAGCAGGGAAATCCAGAACTCTGAGAAGTGCCAACTCTCTTCTCATCCCTCCGAAACTGAAAAAGAAAATGACCCAGTGCTGGCCCTTCTCTGGCAACGTACCCAGGATGTGGAACGCACTCCAGATTGACCTCAGATGTAACCCCTCCTTCTCTTGCTTCAAAAAGAACTCTTTCTTCTCAACCAGTACTTTACTAACCAAGGCAACCGTCCCAGGCATCAATAAACGAGTAGACTCCCAACTCACTTTGACCTTCAAGGATGGTGGTTCTCTGACTATATCAGCCACCTGAGTCCTTGTCCCCTCTATGGACACATAAGTACTATGTCTTTGCTTTTGTCTTTATGCATCCTCATGTACAGCGATATTTTGTAATTCCTTTTCTTTTCCTTTGTGTATGTAAAGTGCTCTGATACCCACGGGTCTAGCTAGCGCTATATAAAACTTTATAAATAAAATAAATAAATAAATCATGGACATGTGAGGGAGAGGCCACGGATCCATCACGTGGCATGACATGCCACGCCAAGGTTCATGAGAATATTCTCCTGGACATGCCACAATGGTGAACCCATCTCATGTTATATGAGTACCTGGTTTGCTACGCATGGATATCATGAACCTAGAGATGTGGTTGTGTATATTGTGGTACTGTAGACAATGGAGTAGCCAGAGAACCCTAAAATTTCCCCCACTTTCATCTATACCACACATGCCATTGGTGAGCGAAGCGAGTTAGCCTTACTCCCCCTACACGAGGACCCTTCATCCCACCTTCTGTCCTTCTTTCTCTGCATCCTTTAAGCCATCCATCCTTCACCATTCCATCCATCCTTACTTTACCATTCTGTCTATCCACCTTTTCATCATTACACTCTTCCGTCCATCCATCTATCCTTCTACTCACAGTTCCAGCCATTCATCCATCCTTTCCCCATCTATATATCGATTCATGTTCATCGGTCCATTATTTCACCCTCCCTTTATCAGTTCACCCGGGCTTTCATCCACCCATCCACCCATTCATCCAGCCTTTCATCGTTCTTGGACTTCTTTCATTCAACCACCCATACAAATGTTGTTTTACACTTCATCCATCTGTCCTTTCACCCATGCATTCATCCTATAATGCTTTTGACCCTTCAAAGCTTTCCATACGTCCTTAGATCCACTCTTCCTTCAAGACCTTTCTCTCTCACAAGCTCAGTAGCGTCGCCAGTGTAAAGTGGGCCCTAATGCAAGGAAGGAAATGTGCCCCTGACTGCTACTTGAATTATAAAATACAGCAATAAGCAGAGTTCAGTGGGCCCCTCATGCTTCTGTCCCTGGTGCCACAGCAACTGTTGCACTAATGAAAGCAACACCCATGCACACTCTTACTTCTCTCTCTCTCATAATTTTACCTTTTAGTGCTCCTTTACTATGAATGGTTTCTAGCCCTGACCTCTGTTATGGTTTTCCCTTACTTTGTGTTTTTTAAGGGCATATTTACATGGCGAAGCGTAGAGTTAAGAAAACATTTCTAACTTCAGATTTGCCATTCTGAGAATGCAGCAATGCGCATTATTAACAAGAGCGTGGCGCACCCCTGCGTTTCCCTTAGCACTGGCACAAAATCTGGCTACCCAGCGTCAATGCAGGCACCCTTGCACCATAACGCAAGGGTGTGTCTGTGTTGGGGGAATGATTGTGTATGTGCAGGAAGGTGTCCCCTCCTGCACCAAAACAATCCAGAATGCAAACTTGAAACTTCGATGTGAGCTGCCTAATGCAGCACACATAGAAACAGCAAAAATGAGGAGAAATTAACTATTTATCCTTGTTTTGCCATGTTAAGACCAGGTTTTCCCTGGTCTTAATTGTGGTGCAGTCTCTTATTTACACCACTTTTGTAAATAGGAGGCAGCATCAAAATCAATGGGTGTTGAGGCAGAACACCCACTGCACCGCCCAGTGCGAATAGGACACATTACAATGCATGCATTGCAACTTGTGCCATTGCAACGCATTTTTTACAATGCAAAATCCATTACAACGAATGTCATTACAACACAGGCGATTATAACGCATAATCCATTACAACGTAAATTACTATTCTAACTCCACCGGAGTGTTACTTTGGGGAAGGCATTGTATAGCATGCATTGTAACGACATGCTTTGTAATGGATTATGCTTTGTAAAAATGGCATGCGTTGTAACGCGAGCGTTGCAAATGATGACTCCCCCAGTGCTCGCCCCTTTCACGTGTAGCATTAAAGTGGGCCCTATTTACAAGGTGGCGTTAAGCCAACTTTCAATTTATCGTGATGCACCGGGTCTTGGATTATAGGCTTAAATCCTACAAACTTATGTTCCAACACAGTCCTCAAATAACGCCCAAACTCGCTACTATATGGGCATTTGTATGCTCTTCATCTACTTCGTGACTACAATTTCCACAATGCACTAGACCATCTGGATTTGGGCGACTGCTCGGATGGCCCGATGGCCAGCGTTTCTTTGGATTCAGAGCATTGTTTTACCTGGAGTTTGCAGGGGACTAGTGCCAGGGGAGTTTTAGGGAGATTCAGGCTCTCACAGGGCTTCCTCTGCCTGGGGGAGCCAAGAGATTGCCTAAGACATGTCTCAGTCAGGCAGTTCCAGGTGCGTTGCCACAGGAACAGAGAACCCCTCTTTTGCTTTGTGCAAAGGGCTATTGTTGTTGACACTGGTCTCTTCTGGTATTCCCATTGATGCAGTCAAGTCAGAGTGAGGTTTTGGTGTCAGTAGTACCTTAAATCTAAGAATTAGGGGTATTTAGGGGTGGGGGAGCAAGTATCCAATAGGCTGGTAGTCTCTGCAGATAATCCACCCCTGAGGTTACCTCATCCAGGGATGTAGGTTACGTTTTTTACCAAGAACCCACAATGTCTACCACTTTTAAAGGTGTTCAGACCAGGCAGCCCACCCTAGAGTTGTGGCTAGCCTTCAGGGGGGTGTACAGCGCAAAATACCCAATTTTCCCACCTGCACAGTGCAAATGTTCCTGGGGCAAGGCTCTTCACTCCTCTGGGAGACACCCTGAATGCATATCAGAGGTGGTGCAGCCTGTGAAGCTCACCACCTTGATGTGGCACTTTACTAGTCTTCGTGGGAGGGAGGAGGTGTGGCCTCCTTCCTGTCCAGACCTCTGTTCTTGACTCCTGGAAGTTATCACACTGCCGGGCAAGAGGTCAGAATCCTGTCTTCGTGGCAGCAATTGCGGGATGACATCCAGAGTACAGAGAAGATGGGGCAACCAGGTGGGCAACCTCTAAGGTAGCCACCTGGGTGCATGCCACATCGCTGCCGACATGCAAATCGTGTCAGGGGTGAGAAGGCATACTGTTTGATACCAAAGTTGACATATTTAGATGGTACCATAATGGAGCTAGCAACCCCGGGTATGCCTGGGTGCAAGCTCCTGTAAGCCTAATGACCCTCTATCATTTATAGTGTATTTTAATGGTAAAGGCCACCATAGTGACATATAAGCTTGCACTTCATGCTCAAACCTTTACTATAAGGCACCTTGACTCCCGGGCTCTGTGATCCTTCCTTAGGGGTGACATAAAAAACGTAGTGCATTGACTTTGGAAAACATGACAGGGGCAAAGTCAAAATGGAGCACTTTACACTGTTTCTGCAGACTACAATTGCAGGTCTGCTGTCAGCAGTTTGCTTAGGTCACTCAGGGTGGTACAAACACTGCTGCAAGCCCTGGTGACCCTTTTACCTCTCATGCCCTGGGTACTACTGTTACCATATACTAGGGACTTACAAGGGGGGTAAAGTACTTATCAGTTGGGGTTGCCAATTACACACGTCAGTTCTAGGGAGAGAGAACTGTCACTGGTACCTGATTAGCAGTCTACAGTGCACTGTCAGAGTAAAAAACCAGCATCTAGTAGTCCAAATGGGGCAAAACGTGAGGGCACATCTGCATAAAGCCCTATTTTCTTAGAAGACTCATAAATAATTACGAGTCCACACAACCCCAGCTTAAACTGTGAAGCAAGGGATTCACGACGCCACTGATTGTAGGTTACCACACATTCCCATGCCATTGGCAATGAACCTGTTGGTGGGTGACATTAGCACTGGGAACACATCTCGACTGGAGCACAAAGGTGCAAGGAGGTAGACATGGTGCATTCAGCTTGCTTATCAGGTGTGAATGACAAACCAGCAGAAGGTCAAGGCGGGCACCCTGAACACACAGTAGGTGTTCTGGTTATCTGAGGACTCCAGTGGATACACTACATTGACACACTTGCCACTTATGGATGTGTATATGGCTGATGATTGGGTATGGAGAAGAAGTAACCAAGCAGCTCTTTGTGTAGCCCGTATGCAAGGAACCATTGGGACGCACTGTATGTTGTGTGACACTGACATAGGTGGTTTCACACTAGGTGAAAATGACTATCACTAGGTAGCTGCATCTCAGGGTCTTCTCAGGGTCTTCTAGGCTGAACATCTAATTTAACTATTTGTGCCAATGCTTCTCTTCGTGAATTCCAAACCATCAGTATTGGAATGACAAGGACATATCACAGCTGATTACCTGGTATGTGACACTAGCAAAAAATGTAGGTGCCTGAGTCAGTAGTTCTCACATAGGCTTCTGAGAAAGCAGCTGATATTCTGGTTGATGGGTACAGTCATGGTGCCCCCCTTTAAATCACCCTCATGTTGAGGAAATACAACATGTCTCTTATTTTAATCCTTTAAGCAAGCTAAATGGCCACCATCAATACATGTATTTCACCTGTTCAGAGAGCCTCTTCCACTCCCCCAAAAATATTTCTCCAGCCTATAATTTTATCGGATTAAACTCCAAAACTAGAAGTTGGCACTAATATACAGGGTAAAGAGGAGGGACAACCTCCAAAACTAAAGCTGACACTAACCTGGAGGCTGCATAGGTACAGAGTATTGAGGAGGGACAACCTTCAAAACTTGAAGCTGGAACTCATCTGGAGGCTGCATAGGTCCAGAGTAAAGAGGAGGGACAACCTCCAAAACTAGAAGCTGACACTAACCTGGAGGCTGCATAGGTACAGAGTAATGAGGAGGGACAACCTTCAAAACTAGAAGCTGACACTAATCTGGAGGCTGCACAGGTACAGAGTAATGAGAAGGGACAACCTCCAAAACTAGAAGTTGGAACGAGCCCAGAGGCTGCATAGGTACAGAGTAATGAGGAGGGGCAACCTCAAAAACTAGAAGTTGGTACTAAACTGGAGGCTGCACAGATACAGAGTAATGAGGAGGGACAAATTCAAAAACTAGAAGTTGGCACTGACCTAGAGGATGTATAAGTACAGAGTAATGATGAGGGACAGACAATCAGTCAGATTCCTTGGTTCCTGCAGACTTTGGACAAACCTTCACTTTTTCAATCATGGAGACAAAGCACTGGAGCTAGGAGCATAGACCAGCGACGGGGTACACTGACCAAGACGCCCATGGACTTTAGTAGTGACTGATCAGAGGTGCAGACTGGGCTGAGCAGCCATCACTTTAAGGGCTGCAGGCATGATAGGGAGGGTGGAAGTAGCCGTGTGCGGGGTAAGATATCCTGGTAAAGGATCCATAAAAAGGCTGCTGAGGGAGGGGTGCTAGCGAGAGATGTAAGAGGGAGCTTAGAGTAGACCCTGACAGCAGGATTTACAAAGGGTAGCCAGAGTGAGATGTGAGCTAGACTCCCATGGATGTTTCCTAATTTTGACATTCTTCCAGGAAACTTTGAGTGTTTTAGCACCCTTGTTGCCATTCAATATTCCTTGCAGAAGTTTCAAACTATGAATCTAATTTCCCCTGTAGATGTGGACTGTTTCCACTACAGGTGATGATAGGTACGTCTACACGAGTGTTTTCCGGCTGCATGCTTGGAACGATTTGATAGCATGCAGTTTCAAAGAAGTTAGGCTAATTAAGTAACGTGTCTGCTTTTAGAGCCTTACGGTTTCATCATTATTGTGGGGTAAACTGTGTAGCATTCACTGGCTCACAGCAGTTTCTTTCTCTGCAGGTCTTCATGAAATCTTGGAAATGCTGCCAACATGAGCCTCTCCAAGGGAAGGAGCCTTTTTGTCCAGGGTGGGAGTATCCCACCCTGTCAGTGGCCTTCGGGTGGGCATAGCCACCGGTCCCTGCCTCATTGGCAGCCTCTACCACCTCAAAGATGAAGTTGTGGGTGTGAAAGGAAGTACCGGGATTGATGGTGGCCCTTCCTGACTTCTCCTCCACCATGCTGATTGTTGGGGTTGGATGCAGAAGAATGGTTGTAGGAAGCTGGCTCTGTATATATATATATATATATATACCTTAGTAATGAATAGTGTCCACAGAGTCCAGGGAGTCCCCAAAGGTTAAATTAGATAAGTACTAACAGCTCTCTTTGTGCTAGTATGGGCGAGCAGGTAGGCCTATCAGGAGGGTGTGTTAAGGATGTATTGTATTAACTCAATCAAGGACTGATTTCACACACTCAGATACAAATCCAGATCAATTGGGTAAGTATAAAAACGGTATACTTGTGTTTTGTTTCTAGAACCAAGCAGGACTTGGTGCAGGTAGGTAAAATGTGCTTGCAATTGTAAAACCTTACATGATGAAGCAATTGTGAATGGATTTGCAATTGTGGCAGGTTTGTATATGCTTTCAAAACAGTTTAAATTACATAGAAAATAATTTTGATTACTTTTGCATTACTTTTGGTTTACATTGACTACTCGGTGTGATATACCCAGATATCACACCGTGGATCCTATAATCCAAAGGTGAGTAAGACTTTTTCAGATCTAAAATACAGTTACTTTTCTCCCATACAGAAACAGTTCAACACCGACAATTTTCTGGACAATAATCATAGCATGGGCTCCTATGGGAAAAACGAAGTTAGGAATTGCAGGTAAGTAAAACGGTTTACAGTAATTAGGTTTTGGGTGCAGGACCAGGGTCCCACAAGGTTATGTTATGCACTGAAACTGCACCCTCAGCAGCACTATGGCAGCCAGGTGCAGAGTGCAAATTTGGCACCGGGGCCAATGCTAGCTAATAAGGCTAGCGGCACTGTGTGTTGAGGCTGCTTACCGGCAGGCCAATCGGGCTGGAGAGAAGATATTCTGGGATTTTTGTTATGACAAAGGGGGACCCAAGACAACATCAGTATTGCACCACCAGCGGCACAGGGGTGGTGGGGTGCAGGGTGCTTGCACAGCGTCAGACACTCAATGCTATCCTGTGAGGATCTTCAAAATTTGTCTTTGGCTGCAGGCATCAGTCAGGGGATCAGATGAGAGAAGTCAACAGCCAGGTAAGTATCTTCAGATGCAGGAGGACGTAAAGACCCCTCTGGACCCCTCTGGATCTGGTGGATTGGACACAGGGCTGGAGGTTGCAGGGGTATCTTTTGACACTGGGTTTTCTCCTTATCGGAAGGTATCCGGGGGGTTATTTACAAGCCCCTTGCGCCACTTTTGCGTAATTTTTAACATGGGGAAAAGTGATGTACGGGAGGCGCAAGGGGCTTGTAAATAAGCCCCCAGGTGTCAACACTGGTCCTTGGGGGGGACACCCCTCGATGGTCTGGAGGTAAGTACCCCCAGGGAACCACTTCAGGACTGATGAACCCTCTGGATATGGGTCATGAACTGTGGGTGCAGAGGTAAGACCTGGAGCAGGGTTTCTTGCTTTCACAGGGTCTTTATCTTCTTTATTTGGACAGGGCCGCTGTCCTCTGGAGCCTTGAGTTTTTATTGAAGTTGGGGATCAGTCCTCACTTAGTCTGGAGGTTGCTGATCCTTTTCTAAGCCGTCATTTTCTATTGCAGGGATTTCGAATCTGCAGGCGGGCCGAGTTAGGTTGGGGCCAAGTCAGTTGGGCCTTGGATCTTCACTGCTGCACTGTCTTTGGGTACCAGTCTTCGTAGATCGTCAATCCAGAATTCCTAGGTTCAGGGATGCCCCCTATATACAACATTTAGGGGGTGTTTTAGGTGCCTCGAGGTAGTGGAAAATGGGCCTCAGACCTTAGGATGACTACACCCAATGCACGCTCACCCCACGTGGGGGAGGGAGCACATTCCATAACTCCGATTGGGCCTAATTCTCCAAACCAAGATGAGGAATTCTGGGAGACGGGGTTCACCACTGCTCCTGGTCACTTCAGGGGTGTGCCAAGCCAAGGTGTACACTCCTACCCTGTTTACTAAGTTTCCCACCTGTCCTGCTGACAAAAAGCGGGGCAAGGACAGGGGAGCGGGCATCTCCACTGGTTGGAGCTGCCCAGATCAGCATAACACAAGGGGGAGCCTTTGAGGCTCACCGGAAGCATAAAGGATCCCACTTCAGGAGGTCAGAAACCTGTCTGGTGGTGGCCAGCTGGCATAGATCAGTCAGCTAATACACTAGAAGCTGGTGGTTTTTCAGGGGGCATCTCTAAGATGCCCTCTGAGTGCATTTTATATTAAATTCCACACTGGCATCAGTGTGGGTTTATTATGCTGAGAAGTTTGCTACCAAACTTCCCAGGATTCAGTAAAGCCATTATGGCACTGTAAAGTTTGTAATGACAAACTCCCATACTATATACTCTTTAAAGCTTTATTGCACTTACAATGTCTAAGAATGGACTTAGTGCTCATGCAACTGTGCCCTCACCAGGGGTATAGTGCACCCAGCTAGAGGGGTGACTGACCTATACCATAGGGAGTGGGTTCCAAGCATGGGACACAGGTATGCCATGTTGACTCTTTGCTTTTCTCCACACCAAAACAGTGAGTCTGCAATGACAGTGTGTGTGCTAAGTTACAGGGCCTCTAAAAGTGGCACAATATGTGCTGTAACCCTTAGAGGCCTTCCGTGGTCACAGGGGCCTTTTACCCATGGTAACTTTTACAAGGGACTTACATGTGGCCAGAGAGGTGCCAATTGTGGGTACAAATGTATAGTTTTGGGGGAAAACACAGACCCTAGGAATCTGTAGGAGTGAATCTCATAATAAAAGGTGCAGTTTGTTTCATTCTTTAAGTTTGAGTTTTCTAGCTTCATTGCAATGTGCATTGCACTGATGTCAACTGATGTGACCCACACACTACAGAAAATCAAAAATAAATAGATAAACACATGGGATGCCTTACTGTCTGCCTCAACTCCAGGCACAAAGCGCTTCAGAGGTTCTGCATAGACATGTGTCAGGACGTGCAGCTGTAAGATCCACCATGTAAAAGTCTGCCTAGCTGTGCCACCTCACATCCTGTCTGGCAATGAGTGCCTGCTGCATCCACAGGGGTACATCTGACAAGACGTTCCACTGTGCACATGTCCTATGTTCACCAATGTATGACATGGATAAATCCACATGCCATGGAAATGTGGAGAGTTCGGGCATGGAGCTTATGGAAGGAAGATATTATACAAAGAATGCCACCACTACATATGTTTAACTACACCAGGAACGTCAGAGCAAAAGGAGGTGCGCCAGGTGATGAAGTCCAGTCAATCATGTTATTTCAAAACCTTTATTTGTACTTTTTCCCCATTGAATATAAATCCTTATCAACACATACTGCTCAGCCAATGTATTTCGTTCCAAACAGCGGAAACTTCATCAGGGCTTAAATTACAATGTCAATAGGTTCAATCTTCATAAGTAACTCAATATTCTCATTGCAGCTCAGTTTGCTGGTTGATTAGGGATTTCCCAAGGCATCACCATGCCCGTTTCTGAATACCCTGATAAGTATCCTGCTCCTTCCTTCAGCGTTTTGACTTGGAACATCAATTATGGTCACCCTATGGGTAAACGCTATGCTTCCTGTCACTCATGCCATCATGAGCTGTGGCATAATGCATCTGGGAAAGAGAGTGTGCCTCCACCATTGTCAGTTTACTGCACAGAATGTAAGAATGCATAAAAAGTATACAAACTGAACGACAGCGCAGAGTGCATGTCACACATTTTGTGGTGGAAAGTCCCAGCTGCTCAGAAAGGGCCACAAGTATTTCTGCAGTGCACTGCAGCTGTCTGATTGGTGAGGTCTGGGATTGCACTAATAAACGTTCCTATCTAGTGAATCATTATGTGGGGCAGACACAGAGGCCATTGGCCAATACAAATCAATCAATCAGGGTTCGTAAGGCGCAACTACTCACCTGTGAGGGTCTCAAGGTGCTGGGGGGCAGGGGTGGCTACGTTGGGTGCTGGGGTCATCCAAAGAGCCAGGTCTTGAGGTCCTTCCTGCAATGTGCAAGATTGATAGAGGTGGATGGGTAGGGTATTCCAGTCTTTGGCTGCGAGATACGAGAAGGACTTTCCTCTTGTTCTGGTCTTGTTGATATGAGTGACGGTGGCCAGAGAGAGATGGGCTGATCAGAGGTGACTTTTAGGTGCATGGAAGGAGAGGCCACTGTTCAGGTATGTGGTCCGGTGTTGTGATCGGCCTTGTATATGTGGGTTTGAAGAGTATTCTTCTTTCAACTGGAAGCCAGTGGAGATCGTGGAGGTGTTCGTTGATATGACTGCAATGGGGGAAGTCAAGTATCAGTCTGGCTCCAGCGTTCTGGACAGTCTGGGGTTTGAGAAGGAGTTTCATATTGATTCTGGTGTAGAGAGTGTTGCTGTAGTCCAGTCTGCTGCTGACCAGCACATGCATGACAGTTTTTCTGGATTCGGTAGGAATCCATCTAAAAGTCTTTCGGAGCATGCAGAGCATGTTGAAGCAGGTCCAGGATACAACATTGATCTGGTGGTTCATTGTGAGCGATGAGTCTAGTATGAAGTCGAGGTTTCGTATGTGGCCCATCAGAGTGGGGAGATTTCCAAAGGTGGGGGGCCACCAGTTCACCCGGGCTTTCATCCACCCATCCACCCATTCATCCAGCCTTTCATCGTTCTTGGACTTCTTTCATTCAACCACCCATACAAATGTTGTTTTACACTTCATCCATCTGTCCTTTCACCCATGCATTCATCCTATAATGCTTTTGACCCTTCAAAGCTTTCCATACGTCCTTAGATCCACTCTTCCTTCAAGACCTTTCTCTCTCACAAGCTCAGTAGCGTCGCCAGTGTAAAGTGGGCCCTAATGCAAGGAAGGAAATGTGCCCCTGACTGCTACTTGAATTATAAAATACAGCAATAAGCAGAGTTCAGTGGGCCCCTCATGCTTCTGTCCCTGGTGCCACAGCAACTGTTGCACTAATGAAAGCAACACCCATGCACACTCTTACTTCTCTCTCTCTCATAATTTTACCTTTTAGTGCTCCTTTACTATGAATGGTTTCTAGCCCTGACCTCTGTTATGGTTTTCCCTTACTTTGTGTTTTTTAAGGGCATATTTACATGGCGAAGCGTAGAGTTAAGAAAACATTTCTAACTTCAGATTTGCCATTCTGAGAATGCAGCAATGCGCATTATTAACAAGAGCGTGGCGCACCCCTGCGTTTCCCTTAGCACTGGCACAAAATCTGGCTACCCAGCGTCAATGCAGGCACCCTTGCACCATAACGCAAGGGTGTGTCTGTGTTGGGGGAATGATTGTGTATGTGCAGGAAGGTGTCCCCTCCTGCACCAAAACAATCCAGAATGCAAACTTGAAACTTCGATGTGAGCTGCCTAATGCAGCACACATAGAAACAGCAAAAATGAGGAGAAATTAACTATTTATCCTTGTTTTGCCATGTTAAGACCAGGTTTTCCCTGGTCTTAATTGTGGTGCAGTCTCTTATTTACACCACTTTTGTAAATAGGAGGCAGCATCAAAATCAATGGGTGTTGAGGCAGAACACCCACTGCACCGCCCAGTGCGAATAGGACACATTACAATGCATGCATTGCAACTTGTGCCATTGCAACGCATTTTTTACAATGCAAAATCCATTACAACGAATGTCATTACAACACAGGCGATTATAACGCATAATCCATTACAACGTAAATTACTATTCTAACTCCACCGGAGTGTTACTTTGGGGAAGGCATTGTATAGCATGCATTGTAACGACATGCTTTGTAATGGATTATGCTTTGTAAAAATGGCATGCGTTGTAACGCGAGCGTTGCAAATGATGACTCCCCCAGTGCTCGCCCCTTTCACGTGTAGCATTAAAGTGGGCCCTATTTACAAGGTGGCGTTAAGCCAACTTTCAATTTATCGTGATGCACCGGGTCTTGGATTATAGGCTTAAATCCTACAAACTTATGTTCCAACACAGTCCTCAAATAACGCCCAAACTCGCTACTATATGGGCATTTGTATGCTCTTCATCTACTTCGTGACTACAATTTCCACAATGCACTAGACCATCTGGATTTGGGCGACTGCTCGGATGGCCCGATGGCCAGCGTTTCTTTGGATTCAGAGCATTGTTTTACCTGGAGTTTGCAGGGGACTAGTGCCAGGGGAGTTTTAGGGAGATTCAGGCTCTCACAGGGCTTCCTCTGCCTGGGGGAGCCAAGAGATTGCCTAAGACATGTCTCAGTCAGGCAGTTCCAGGTGCGTTGCCACAGGAACAGAGAACCCCTCTTTTGCTTTGTGCAAAGGGCTATTGTTGTTGACACTGGTCTCTTCTGGTATTCCCATTGATGCAGTCAAGTCAGAGTGAGGTTTTGGTGTCAGTAGTACCTTAAATCTAAGAATTAGGGGTATTTAGGGGTGGGGGAGCAAGTATCCAATAGGCTGGTAGTCTCTGCAGATAATCCACCCCTGAGGTTACCTCATCCAGGGATGTAGGTTACGTTTTTTACCAAGAACCCACAATGTCTACCACTTTTAAAGGTGTTCAGACCAGGCAGCCCACCCTAGAGTTGTGGCTAGCCTTCAGGGGGGTGTACAGCGCAAAATACCCAATTTTCCCACCTGCACAGTGCAAATGTTCCTGGGGCAAGGCTCTTCACTCCTCTGGGAGACACCCTGAATGCATATCAGAGGTGGTGCAGCCTGTGAAGCTCACCACCTTGATGTGGCACTTTACTAGTCTTCGTGGGAGGGAGGAGGTGTGGCCTCCTTCCTGTCCAGACCTCTGTTCTTGACTCCTGGAAGTTATCACACTGCCGGGCAAGAGGTCAGAATCCTGTCTTCGTGGCAGCAATTGCGGGATGACATCCAGAGTACAGAGAAGATGGGGCAACCAGGTGGGCAACCTCTAAGGTAGCCACCTGGGTGCATGCCACATCGCTGCCGACATGCAAATCGTGTCAGGGGTGAGAAGGCATACTGTTTGATACCAAAGTTGACATATTTAGATGGTACCATAATGGAGCTAGCAACCCCGGGTATGCCTGGGTGCAAGCTCCTGTAAGCCTAATGACCCTCTATCATTTATAGTGTATTTTAATGGTAAAGGCCACCATAGTGACATATAAGCTTGCACTTCATGCTCAAACCTTTACTATAAGGCACCTTGACTCCCGGGCTCTGTGATCCTTCCTTAGGGGTGACATAAAAAACGTAGTGCATTGACTTTGGAAAACATGACAGGGGCAAAGTCAAAATGGAGCACTTTACACTGTTTCTGCAGACTACAATTGCAGGTCTGCTGTCAGCAGTTTGCTTAGGTCACTCAGGGTGGTACAAACACTGCTGCAAGCCCTGGTGACCCTTTTACCTCTCATGCCCTGGGTACTACTGTTACCATATACTAGGGACTTACAAGGGGGGTAAAGTACTTATCAGTTGGGGTTGCCAATTACACACGTCAGTTCTAGGGAGAGAGAACTGTCACTGGTACCTGATTAGCAGTCTACAGTGCACTGTCAGAGTAAAAAACCAGCATCTAGTAGTCCAAATGGGGCAAAACGTGAGGGCACATCTGCATAAAGCCCTATTTTCTTAGAAGACTCATAAATAATTACGAGTCCACACAACCCCAGCTTAAACTGTGAAGCAAGGGATTCACGACGCCACTGATTGTAGGTTACCACACATTCCCATGCCATTGGCAATGAACCTGTTGGTGGGTGACATTAGCACTGGGAACACATCTCGACTGGAGCACAAAGGTGCAAGGAGGTAGACATGGTGCATTCAGCTTGCTTATCAGGTGTGAATGACAAACCAGCAGAAGGTCAAGGCGGGCACCCTGAACACACAGTAGGTGTTCTGGTTATCTGAGGACTCCAGTGGATACACTACATTGACACACTTGCCACTTATGGATGTGTATATGGCTGATGATTGGGTATGGAGAAGAAGTAACCAAGCAGCTCTTTGTGTAGCCCGTATGCAAGGAACCATTGGGACGCACTGTATGTTGTGTGACACTGACATAGGTGGTTTCACACTAGGTGAAAATGACTATCACTAGGTAGCTGCATCTCAGGGTCTTCTCAGGGTCTTCTAGGCTGAACATCTAATTTAACTATTTGTGCCAATGCTTCTCTTCGTGAATTCCAAACCATCAGTATTGGAATGACAAGGACATATCACAGCTGATTACCTGGTATGTGACACTAGCAAAAAATGTAGGTGCCTGAGTCAGTAGTTCTCACATAGGCTTCTGAGAAAGCAGCTGATATTCTGGTTGATGGGTACAGTCATGGTGCCCCCCTTTAAATCACCCTCATGTTGAGGAAATACAACATGTCTCTTATTTTAATCCTTTAAGCAAGCTAAATGGCCACCATCAATACATGTATTTCACCTGTTCAGAGAGCCTCTTCCACTCCCCCAAAAATATTTCTCCAGCCTATAATTTTATCGGATTAAACTCCAAAACTAGAAGTTGGCACTAATATACAGGGTAAAGAGGAGGGACAACCTCCAAAACTAAAGCTGACACTAACCTGGAGGCTGCATAGGTACAGAGTATTGAGGAGGGACAACCTTCAAAACTTGAAGCTGGAACTCATCTGGAGGCTGCATAGGTCCAGAGTAAAGAGGAGGGACAACCTCCAAAACTAGAAGCTGACACTAACCTGGAGGCTGCATAGGTACAGAGTAATGAGGAGGGACAACCTTCAAAACTAGAAGCTGACACTAATCTGGAGGCTGCACAGGTACAGAGTAATGAGAAGGGACAACCTCCAAAACTAGAAGTTGGAACGAGCCCAGAGGCTGCATAGGTACAGAGTAATGAGGAGGGGCAACCTCAAAAACTAGAAGTTGGTACTAAACTGGAGGCTGCACAGATACAGAGTAATGAGGAGGGACAAATTCAAAAACTAGAAGTTGGCACTGACCTAGAGGATGTATAAGTACAGAGTAATGATGAGGGACAGACAATCAGTCAGATTCCTTGGTTCCTGCAGACTTTGGACAAACCTTCACTTTTTCAATCATGGAGACAAAGCACTGGAGCTAGGAGCATAGACCAGCGACGGGGTACACTGACCAAGACGCCCATGGACTTTAGTAGTGACTGATCAGAGGTGCAGACTGGGCTGAGCAGCCATCACTTTAAGGGCTGCAGGCATGATAGGGAGGGTGGAAGTAGCCGTGTGCGGGGTAAGATATCCTGGTAAAGGATCCATAAAAAGGCTGCTGAGGGAGGGGTGCTAGCGAGAGATGTAAGAGGGAGCTTAGAGTAGACCCTGACAGCAGGATTTACAAAGGGTAGCCAGAGTGAGATGTGAGCTAGACTCCCATGGATGTTTCCTAATTTTGACATTCTTCCAGGAAACTTTGAGTGTTTTAGCACCCTTGTTGCCATTCAATATTCCTTGCAGAAGTTTCAAACTATGAATCTAATTTCCCCTGTAGATGTGGACTGTTTCCACTACAGGTGATGATAGGTACGTCTACACGAGTGTTTTCCGGCTGCATGCTTGGAACGATTTGATAGCATGCAGTTTCAAAGAAGTTAGGCTAATTAAGTAACGTGTCTGCTTTTAGAGCCTTACGGTTTCATCATTATTGTGGGGTAAACTGTGTAGCATTCACTGGCTCACAGCAGTTTCTTTCTCTGCAGGTCTTCATGAAATCTTGGAAATGCTGCCAACATGAGCCTCTCCAAGGGAAGGAGCCTTTTTGTCCAGGGTGGGAGTATCCCACCCTGTCAGTGGCCTTCGGGTGGGCATAGCCACCGGTCCCTGCCTCATTGGCAGCCTCTACCACCTCAAAGATGAAGTTGTGGGTGTGAAAGGAAGTACCGGGATTGATGGTGGCCCTTCCTGACTTCTCCTCCACCATGCTGATTGTTGGGGTTGGATGCAGAAGAATGGTTGTAGGAAGCTGGCTCTGTATATATATATATATATATATATACCTTAGTAATGAATAGTGTCCACAGAGTCCAGGGAGTCCCCAAAGGTTAAATTAGATAAGTACTAACAGCTCTCTTTGTGCTAGTATGGGCGAGCAGGTAGGCCTATCAGGAGGGTGTGTTAAGGATGTATTGTATTAACTCAATCAAGGACTGATTTCACACACTCAGATACAAATCCAGATCAATTGGGTAAGTATAAAAACGGTATACTTGTGTTTTGTTTCTAGAACCAAGCAGGACTTGGTGCAGGTAGGTAAAATGTGCTTGCAATTGTAAAACCTTACATGATGAAGCAATTGTGAATGGATTTGCAATTGTGGCAGGTTTGTATATGCTTTCAAAACAGTTTAAATTACATAGAAAATAATTTTGATTACTTTTGCATTACTTTTGGTTTACATTGACTACTCGGTGTGATATACCCAGATATCACACCGTGGATCCTATAATCCAAAGGTGAGTAAGACTTTTTCAGATCTAAAATACAGTTACTTTTCTCCCATACAGAAACAGTTCAACACCGACAATTTTCTGGACAATAATCATAGCATGGGCTCCTATGGGAAAAACGAAGTTAGGAATTGCAGGTAAGTAAAACGGTTTACAGTAATTAGGTTTTGGGTGCAGGACCAGGGTCCCACAAGGTTATGTTATGCACTGAAACTGCACCCTCAGCAGCACTATGGCAGCCAGGTGCAGAGTGCAAATTTGGCACCGGGGCCAATGCTAGCTAATAAGGCTAGCGGCACTGTGTGTTGAGGCTGCTTACCGGCAGGCCAATCGGGCTGGAGAGAAGATATTCTGGGATTTTTGTTATGACAAAGGGGGACCCAAGACAACATCAGTATTGCACCACCAGCGGCACAGGGGTGGTGGGGTGCAGGGTGCTTGCACAGCGTCAGACACTCAATGCTATCCTGTGAGGATCTTCAAAATTTGTCTTTGGCTGCAGGCATCAGTCAGGGGATCAGATGAGAGAAGTCAACAGCCAGGTAAGTATCTTCAGATGCAGGAGGACGTAAAGACCCCTCTGGACCCCTCTGGATCTGGTGGATTGGACACAGGGCTGGAGGTTGCAGGGGTATCTTTTGACACTGGGTTTTCTCCTTATCGGAAGGTATCCGGGGGGTTATTTACAAGCCCCTTGCGCCACTTTTGCGTAATTTTTAACATGGGGAAAAGTGATGTACGGGAGGCGCAAGGGGCTTGTAAATAAGCCCCCAGGTGTCAACACTGGTCCTTGGGGGGGACACCCCTCGATGGTCTGGAGGTAAGTACCCCCAGGGAACCACTTCAGGACTGATGAACCCTCTGGATATGGGTCATGAACTGTGGGTGCAGAGGTAAGACCTGGAGCAGGGTTTCTTGCTTTCACAGGGTCTTTATCTTCTTTATTTGGACAGGGCCGCTGTCCTCTGGAGCCTTGAGTTTTTATTGAAGTTGGGGATCAGTCCTCACTTAGTCTGGAGGTTGCTGATCCTTTTCTAAGCCGTCATTTTCTATTGCAGGGATTTCGAATCTGCAGGCGGGCCGAGTTAGGTTGGGGCCAAGTCAGTTGGGCCTTGGATCTTCACTGCTGCACTGTCTTTGGGTACCAGTCTTCGTAGATCGTCAATCCAGAATTCCTAGGTTCAGGGATGCCCCCTATATACAACATTTAGGGGGTGTTTTAGGTGCCTCGAGGTAGTGGAAAATGGGCCTCAGACCTTAGGATGACTACACCCAATGCACGCTCACCCCACGTGGGGGAGGGAGCACATTCCATAACTCCGATTGGGCCTAATTCTCCAAACCAAGATGAGGAATTCTGGGAGACGGGGTTCACCACTGCTCCTGGTCACTTCAGGGGTGTGCCAAGCCAAGGTGTACACTCCTACCCTGTTTACTAAGTTTCCCACCTGTCCTGCTGACAAAAAGCGGGGCAAGGACAGGGGAGCGGGCATCTCCACTGGTTGGAGCTGCCCAGATCAGCATAACACAAGGGGGAGCCTTTGAGGCTCACCGGAAGCATAAAGGATCCCACTTCAGGAGGTCAGAAACCTGTCTGGTGGTGGCCAGCTGGCATAGATCAGTCAGCTAATACACTAGAAGCTGGTGGTTTTTCAGGGGGCATCTCTAAGATGCCCTCTGAGTGCATTTTATATTAAATTCCACACTGGCATCAGTGTGGGTTTATTATGCTGAGAAGTTTGCTACCAAACTTCCCAGGATTCAGTAAAGCCATTATGGCACTGTAAAGTTTGTAATGACAAACTCCCATACTATATACTCTTTAAAGCTTTATTGCACTTACAATGTCTAAGAATGGACTTAGTGCTCATGCAACTGTGCCCTCACCAGGGGTATAGTGCACCCAGCTAGAGGGGTGACTGACCTATACCATAGGGAGTGGGTTCCAAGCATGGGACACAGGTATGCCATGTTGACTCTTTGCTTTTCTCCACACCAAAACAGTGAGTCTGCAATGACAGTGTGTGTGCTAAGTTACAGGGCCTCTAAAAGTGGCACAATATGTGCTGTAACCCTTAGAGGCCTTCCGTGGTCACAGGGGCCTTTTACCCATGGTAACTTTTACAAGGGACTTACATGTGGCCAGAGAGGTGCCAATTGTGGGTACAAATGTATAGTTTTGGGGGAAAACACAGACCCTAGGAATCTGTAGGAGTGAATCTCATAATAAAAGGTGCAGTTTGTTTCATTCTTTAAGTTTGAGTTTTCTAGCTTCATTGCAATGTGCATTGCACTGATGTCAACTGATGTGACCCACACACTACAGAAAATCAAAAATAAATAGATAAACACATGGGATGCCTTACTGTCTGCCTCAACTCCAGGCACAAAGCGCTTCAGAGGTTCTGCATAGACATGTGTCAGGACGTGCAGCTGTAAGATCCACCATGTAAAAGTCTGCCTAGCTGTGCCACCTCACATCCTGTCTGGCAATGAGTGCCTGCTGCATCCACAGGGGTACATCTGACAAGACGTTCCACTGTGCACATGTCCTATGTTCACCAATGTATGACATGGATAAATCCACATGCCATGGAAATGTGGAGAGTTCGGGCATGGAGCTTATGGAAGGAAGATATTATACAAAGAATGCCACCACTACATATGTTTAACTACACCAGGAACGTCAGAGCAAAAGGAGGTGCGCCAGGTGATGAAGTCCAGTCAATCATGTTATTTCAAAACCTTTATTTGTACTTTTTCCCCATTGAATATAAATCCTTATCAACACATACTGCTCAGCCAATGTATTTCGTTCCAAACAGCGGAAACTTCATCAGGGCTTAAATTACAATGTCAATAGGTTCAATCTTCATAAGTAACTCAATATTCTCATTGCAGCTCAGTTTGCTGGTTGATTAGGGATTTCCCAAGGCATCACCATGCCCGTTTCTGAATACCCTGATAAGTATCCTGCTCCTTCCTTCAGCGTTTTGACTTGGAACATCAATTATGGTCACCCTATGGGTAAACGCTATGCTTCCTGTCACTCATGCCATCATGAGCTGTGGCATAATGCATCTGGGAAAGAGAGTGTGCCTCCACCATTGTCAGTTTACTGCACAGAATGTAAGAATGCATAAAAAGTATACAAACTGAACGACAGCGCAGAGTGCATGTCACACATTTTGTGGTGGAAAGTCCCAGCTGCTCAGAAAGGGCCACAAGTATTTCTGCAGTGCACTGCAGCTGTCTGATTGGTGAGGTCTGGGATTGCACTAATAAACGTTCCTATCTAGTGAATCATTATGTGGGGCAGACACAGAGGCCATTGGCCAATACAAATCAATCAATCAGGGTTCGTAAGGCGCAACTACTCACCTGTGAGGGTCTCAAGGTGCTGGGGGGCAGGGGTGGCTACGTTGGGTGCTGGGGTCATCCAAAGAGCCAGGTCTTGAGGTCCTTCCTGCAATGTGCAAGATTGATAGAGGTGGATGGGTAGGGTATTCCAGTCTTTGGCTGCGAGATACGAGAAGGACTTTCCTCTTGTTCTGGTCTTGTTGATATGAGTGACGGTGGCCAGAGAGAGATGGGCTGATCAGAGGTGACTTTTAGGTGCATGGAAGGAGAGGCCACTGTTCAGGTATGTGGTCCGGTGTTGTGATCGGCCTTGTATATGTGGGTTTGAAGAGTATTCTTCTTTCAACTGGAAGCCAGTGGAGATCGTGGAGGTGTTCGTTGATATGACTGCAATGGGGGAAGTCAAGTATCAGTCTGGCTCCAGCGTTCTGGACAGTCTGGGGTTTGAGAAGGAGTTTCATATTGATTCTGGTGTAGAGAGTGTTGCTGTAGTCCAGTCTGCTGCTGACCAGCACATGCATGACAGTTTTTCTGGATTCGGTAGGAATCCATCTAAAAGTCTTTCGGAGCATGCAGAGCATGTTGAAGCAGGTCCAGGATACAACATTGATCTGGTGGTTCATTGTGAGCGATGAGTCTAGTATGAAGTCGAGGTTTCGTATGTGGCCCATCAGAGTGGGGAGATTTCCAAAGGTGGGGGGCCACCAGGAGTTCTTCCATGTGGAGGGGGTGGAGCCAAGGATGAGGACTTCTGTCTTTTCTGAGTTGAGTTTCAGGCAGCTGTTCTTCATTCTCTTGGCGATGGCTTTCATCCCTTGTTGGAAGTTGTGTTTGGTTTCGTTGGGTTCATTGGAAAGGGAGAGGATAAGCTGGGTGTCATCTGTGTAAGAGACGATGTTGAGCCCGTGGTTCCTGACGATGGTTGCTAAGGGGGCCATGTAGATGTTGAAGAGGGTGGGGCTAAGGGAGGAGCCCTAGGGAACCCCCCAGTTGGCCTCTGTCAGTTCCTAGAGGTAGGGGGGAGTCTGACCTACTGGGTTCTGCCTGTGAGAAATGAGTGTTTCCAGTCGAGGGCTTTGTCGTGGCAGTCTGGTGGCTAGGGTGCAGTGGGAGACGGTGTTGAATGCAGCCGAGAGGTCCAGGAGGATGAGGGCTGCCATTTCAACCTGGTGGAGGAGGAAGCGGATGTCGTCGGTGGCGGCTAGTAAGGCGGTCTTGGTGCTGAGGTTGCTTTGGGATCCAGATTGAAAGATGTCCAGGGCGTTAATGGCTTCGATGAATTTCCCTAGCCAGATGTTGACAGCCTTTTCAATGACCTTGGCTGTGAAGGGAATCCGGGAGATAGGCCTGAAGTTCTAGAGGTCTGTCGAGTCTGCAGAGGGTTACTTCAGGAGGTTGTTGACTTCGGTGTGTTTCCAGTCATCAGGGAAAGTGGCTGACTCAAAAGTGCAATTTATCGTCCGATGTAGCTTGGGTGTGATGGCAGAAGCGATTCTGTGGAAGATGTTGTGTTTGCAGGGGTCTGATGGCGCTCCAGAGTGGATGCTTTTTATGGTCTTCAAGGTGTTTTCTGTAGTGAGAGGAATCCATTTGGGCAGGTTCAGGTAGGTGGTGTTGCATAAGGGGGGAGCTGGAGTGGTGAGATGGTGTTGGATGTCGAAGTTGTCGTAGTTCATCTTAATCTTGTAGTGGAAAAAGGTGCTGAGTCTGTTGCAGAGGTCTAGGGAGGGTGGGATGTCTGTTATTTCACTGCAGGGTTTGGTGAATTTCTCGATGATGGAATAGAGCTCTTTGGTGGTGTGTGTGCTGGTGAGGATTCTGTCTTAGAGGGATTTTGATGAGTTGGTTGTGTGAACACACAATGAGAGAGGACTACCCAGGACAAGTACTGCCCCGAGCACAGTAATTCAACTCCACCATCCCATTACCACCACTGTTACCGCATTACAAAGACTTTGGTGACCATTCCACCAGCTCACAGCACCACCCACAGCATTACACACATTTCCTATCACAGCACTCCCTCTTCAGCCGTCACTGCAGCTTTAGAGCACTAACCTGCCAGCTTCTTTTTTTTATTAATCGGAATTTCATATAATGCAAACTCGAACAAAAGATCTCATAGGCTTTACATGAGCGCCAGTTGCTTTACAGACAGACACAGTCATCATTTTGTTTTTGTTAGGTACTGGTAGATTAAGTGACTTGTCTAGAACCACAGGATGTTAGGTGTTGTTGTCGAAACTGGAACCTGGTTCCCCAGCTTTGAGGTCGACCGCTCTAACCATTAGGCCACATCTCGGGAATGTGGGGCTTCTCATTACAGTATCACCACTGTGCTTCAGCTTACAGCCTTTGTCACAAACGACCTCTCACACCACACTGTCTCTTCCAGTATTACACTACAACCCCCTCACACACACTCCTAGTACCAGGCAAAATACCACTTCCGAGCGTTATTCTCCACACGTCTGCACCACACTACCACACAATAGCACCACACCATTAGCTTTGAAAGATGCGTTACCGCCGCCCGCACAATGCCCTCACCTACACATTCACTCGACCGGCGCCCACCTTACTGAATTACCACCCACGTCAGGCGTTCTACTGAACTTCAGCCTCAGCACCCGACTACCACAGCCAGAACTGCACCGCCAACCCCAGGGACACCCTGCCGGCCCCCGTCATGGTATTACCGCCACTGGTTCCAGGCTTTCACATTATATAGTGTTGTTTCTTTAGTAAAATTAGGGACGGGAAATCAAATTGATTCATGTTGGCGCTGCGCTAAACCATGAAATATTCATCCCACAATCTACATATTTCGGGGCAGATTTATGAGTTCTGGCGCATCTCTGCAAATCAGCAGGGATGCGCCAGAACTGATGCGTCACGCAATTCCCTCCTTGCGACACCACAGATGCGCCGCATTTACAATGCGGCGCACCATGGTGCAAGGAAGGGCAGATGCGTGACGCATCTTGTGGTGTACGGGCGGCGCATTGCTGGAGTAGCGTCGCAAGTGCGACGCAACTCCTGTAATGTACAGAGGCCACCCATACATAACGTGGTGCGTCACTCCTTACGCCTGCTTCAAGCAGGCGTAAGGATTTGACGCAGCAGCGTCGTAAAACTGACTCAGTGAAATCTTGTAGATTTCACTGCGTCAGTTTTACTGGGCTTTCCTACGAGGGAACGCCCACCCTGCGACAGAACGCCCACATGAAACCTGACGCAGGTTCCATGTGGCGCAGGGCTTTACAACGTGACGCATCTGCCTAGATGCGTCACGTTGTAAATAGGTCGCAGGGATGCGCCACGTTTCCGCGCCGTTGCGTCACGCAACGGCGGCGTAAACGTGGCGCAAGTCCGACATAAATCTGCCCCTTCGTTTTAGCGACTGACGTAAAAGTGGAGCAAAATGTATTTGAGGCAACTACTTCCGGGTGGATGTGTCTATGCCGCATGTAATGTCTCGGAGTCTTCTGTTTTTTTGCAAGGAGTTGAAACCATTCTAAACGACTCCAGACGCATGCTCGTTTCTGTGGATGAGTCAACGAGAAAAGGTGGAGGCGCCAATCATTCGAGGACAGGCTCTTTGAAGCGCTACAAGGAAGAAGGGCCCCAGACATGTTAAAATATGGAGTGGTCGGCTGGCTGGCGCATTGGTAAATTTGTGCAACTGAAAGAACTTGGTATAGTTTTACTGGGCTGCGCTGGCTGCAGCTTCGTGGCGCTGTGTAACATAAACCGGCAATTCCCAGATTAAACATGGTTAAACATTGCTGAGGGGATTATGGGGAAGCGGGCCCTTAACCTGTGGGTGACCTGCAAATTATCACTGCCACTCTCGCGCCTCTTGAACCTAACACCATCTCCAGGTTTCGGGGCCCCCAGCAGAGAGCTCTTTCGGGGACATTTGCAAGTGAAGCCTCCGCGGGGCGCCGGGCCTGGGCGAGCCCCCGGGGGCTTGTGATGAGCTGTGATGGCCAGTGACAGGAGGCGGGAATGTGTGGCTTCTGTGGGACCCCCCCCCGTGCTGGGGGCTGGGCGCCCGGCTTCATTCATATGCGGGAATGTGAGGCCGATTCCTGAACTTGATTAACTGGCAGCTGTCCTGAGGGGGGCGTCCTGCCCAGGAGAGCATTGTGGGTTTAGAGTTTGTCCCATTGAAATGCGCACACCTTGCCCCCACTGCAATCTCCTCTTAATCTCGGAACACAAAGGGATGATCAGAAACAAGAGCTGTTGCCTGTTAGGGGGTAGACCCCACCTCATGCACTCAGGTGGCCTCCACTGTACCCGGAAACTCCTGGAACTGGCCTTGTCCACACATCTTGCCACCTTCGGAACCGAGGGGCTCCCGTGGACAGCAACTTCGCACGGGAGATGTTCTGAAGGGGCTAGGGCCTCCTGGGACCCTCTCTCACAGCCCAGTGTTGCTGACACCCCCAGGATCAAACACAGTTCAGAATATACCCTTTGAGTGCCCTGGGGCCTCTGGGACAGCAGACCTGATGCAGGGCACCGGCAAACATGCCAATGCCGAAACGCATCATACACACCTTCCCCTTTCCTCCAGGGTTAGGGCCCGGTTGAGTAATTCATTGCTCCGCTTTTAAATATATATTTATTGATGACGCTGAGCCAATACTCTTATTTACTGACAACAGTTTGTTTACAAATAAACCACACACCCCGACGCTGTCCACCTCGCAAAATGCTGTTCTGTTGCATATTTATACAGCGCAAACTGGACCCGAAGGTATTGGAGCGCTTTACATGAGCACCGTTTTTACATTACACTTTCAGGCACGGGGAGATTATCAGCCTGATTCATCAAGGGGCCGTTTTGCGTGGCCCTAATAGCGAATCATAGCGACTCACTATTGAGGACACGCAAAACGGTATTCATGTAGGAATTGCTAAATAAATAGCGATTCCTACATGTTCTCTATTTGCGAGTAACAATTTGCTACTCGCAAAAAAAGGAATAACTCCCCATTCATTCCTATGGGCCAAAAGGCCCATAGGAATGAATGGGGAGTATCCCTCATTTGCGAGTAGCAATTTGCTACTCGCAAATCAGATAGCGATTTTAAGGGTGCCAGGGGTGTCCAAAGGACACCCTGTAGCACCCCTAAAATGCACATTTGAACAGGTGTTGCGCACACACATGTCCAAAGGACATGTGTGTGTGTAACATGCAAAAGAAAAAAATGCACTAAAGTGCTTTTTACACTATTTACGCAATTTACCACCAAGTCAGACCTGGTGGTAAATTGAGACCAAATATTGCGATTTCGCTATTTCTATTTGGTTGATGAATTGCATTTAAGGAATCTCTATTAGAGATTCCTTAAATCTAATTCCTCGCAAATATGCGAATTCTTAAATAGCGATTTTTGCATTTGGGATGATGAATCCCAAATGCAAAAATTGCACTCGCAAAAGGCAAGATTCTGAGAATCTTGCCCTTTGCGAGTGCAATTTAGCTTGATGAATCAGGCTGTAAGTGATTTGGCCAGAATCACAGGACGTGGACGCGACCCCGAGGCTCGAACCCTGGTCTCCAGCACCTAAGTCGGCAGTCTAGCAGACGGGCCACTCACTGCTCACTGCTTCTGTTAAAAAGCCTCAGGCCACTGCCTGTAGGATTACCGTGCTATATGCTCCATGTTCTATATTCCTTCCTGGTCATTTCTCGTGGCACTGAACCTATAATGTGGGCTCTTTTCACCTGTCTCAGTATTTGTTTCCGGATCCCTCGTTTACTGTGCTGTGCCTTCTGTACACTGCAGCACTCGCTGCCGCAGTAATTCTAGCAAAACATTTAATTTGTAAAAAAAAAAACTGTTCCCTGGCACATCTGTCCGCGCACACTTGGGCGCTGTCTGACTCTGTTCCCATAGGAAATAAATAACTGCGCCCCATGGCCAGAGCCCGGCACCCCCAACCCCAAATATCACCCCAGGCCTGTCACCAGTTGAAAGACTCTGGGTTACAGAATTACTAGCAGGCTTCTTATTGGAAACAGCTGTGCACGAGCAGACGGTGCTTCTGGGGAGGACTGATGTCCCCTGGCGGAGCTGGGTTTGGGGATCAGTCCTAAAATCAGCGGGGTCCAGCAGAACAGAGGTGCACTGATGCAGCTGTGTGTGGGCTCAGTACTGTAAGAGTGGTGCCAGGTCAGGCCTCATGTGCACTCGGAACACACAGTACAGCAGGTCATGAGTGAGGTGCACTGGGAGAGCCGTTTGCAGGTATACTGCAGTAGAAGGCATATTTGCAGGGCAGAAGTGAGATGCATTATGGGTCTCAGTACAGCAGGTCATGATTGAGGTGCACTGGGAGAGCTGTTTGTTACCTTACTGCAATAGAAGGCATTTATGCAGAGCAGAAGTGAGATGCATTATGGGTCTCAGTACAGCAGGTCATGATTGAGGTGCACTGGGAGAGCTGTTTGTTACCGTCTACTGCAATAAAAGACATTTATGTTATGTTATGTTACTGCCATTTGTATAGCGCAACAGCTGCCCCAGAAAAGGGGTGTCCCGGTGCTGTCAGTAGAGCCACAAGCATAGAGAGAAGGCAGAAACTACACAGTGGGAAAAATATGTGTTTTTATGGCCTTCCTAAAAGCCAGATAGTTAGTATGGCTTCGAATGTGACTGAGGAGTGAATTCCAAAGAAGGGATGCCCTACTGCGGAAGGAACGACCTCCTGCCCGCACACTTCGAAACCTTGGGACCATCACCAAGTGCTGGCCCAGTGAGCGAAGCTGGTGTGACTAGGTTAGCCAGAATGCCCAGAGAGTTGAACTTCAGGACTTTAAAAGTGATGCAACGCACCTTAAATTCAATTCTCCTAGTCACCGGTAGCCAGTGTAGCCAATGGATGGTGGCTGACGCCGAGCAAGACCTGCGCAAGCCAATCAGCGATCTGGCTGCTGCGTTCTGTACCCGTTGGAGCCGAGCAATCTCAACCTTATTAGCCCCTAGATACTAAGTCAGAATTTAATTGCATTGGCAGAGCTGAACGTGGTGTCACTGCCTTTGGGTAGGATGGGTGTGCACTGGCAGAGCCATTTGTAAGTATACTAAAACAAGCATTGGCATAGCCAATAGGTCTCGCCTTTGGGACCTTATAAGTGTTTAGCCAGAGATATTTGGAAAGAAATTGTGTGTGCTTGAGCGAGAGATAGAGGAAGTGAGAGAGAGAGAAGGAGTGAAACTGAGATCGGAGCATATTCATTTTAAAAATAAACACTCAGCACCTGTCTTTGATGTGCAATAGACAAGTTACTCAAGCATTGCAGCATCACAAAATGCAATTAACAATAAATTGACTCCAAAAAACCGAGTAAGAGCGGAACACATTCTTTTCAAAGGCATGCAATTGGCACATGTTTGCAAGGCATATAATATAACCAAGTATAACCAAGTATATGCACCCAATTTAGGATTGAAGTTACTAAACACATAGTCAGCGCACCTACATAATCAAACACCAGGACCCTTAGTTTAAAAAAAACACACAGATCAGCCTACAAGTATATCCATATCAAGTATATATATAGTATCAAAAGTACAAGAGAACTGTCCATATTCACAGACAAAGCTCGCAATACTCATGTGTCCAATGGCCAAACCATGTTCGGAAAGGGTCTCCTACACCGTTCAAGGGGTTCGGCTATTTAAATATGGACACCAACTTGAAGCATGCAGAGCAAAATGTGTGCAAACACTGGAATGATAACCATGTAAAACGGAAGTGAGCATGCTCCTGACTCACTTCCATTTACGAAAAGTATTGTAATTCAAAGAGCCGCATTCCGCCCCTACAACAGCTAGACCGTAATCATATAATGGAAGTGAGCATGCTCCTGACTCACTTCCTTTTGCAAGAAGCTCCGTAAGCGAAAATAGCCGCATTCAATAAAATCAACATCTAGAACACAAGTTATCAACACTTACATAAGGTGATCCGCAATTTAAGCATACACGATCTACACGACTAAATAGTTTGTGAGTAATGCACCAAATGCAGCCCAAAGCGATTTAGCTCACACTTCCATTAGTGATGATGACAAAATATTGCTGTGTTCCATAAAAACATGCACCAATTTCAGGGACTAAGCCATCTATCGTGTACAGCAACTGCAGCCCAAAGCAATTTCACCCATAATTTCATCAATTAAGATACTGTGTACACCCATCGGTGTCAACACTTATTTGCACCATAAGCAACATAGTGTTCTTGCATAAGTATCTAGCAATATCACACAGCAGGACTAAATGGACATGTTGGCCCAAGTACAAGTAAGCATGTCACCTCGGGAAATCACTCCTAATTCACTTAAGCTTTCCGAAAAAAGCACTGGCAACGAAATAATGCCATCCTCTTGAGCAAACATGCCAATAATGCCAGAGTTCAAAAGTCATGGTTAGGAAACAAGCCCACACAAAACAACAAGCGCAGCTGCTAAAGTGAAAGCAACCGCGCTGTGTTTAATTAGTAACCTGATCCACGGCGCGACAAGGAATGCAGCTGCACCCCTGCATGCCGCTGCTCGCTCTCAAGAGCAAAATGCAGTGGGAGTGAACATTTGAAGAAGAGGTGGGACATGCGCCCGCCTTTGGCCATTCGCGTGCTTTCATTATCGAAAGACACATGCAAAGGCCAATAGAATGTGTGGGAGGAGTTAGACCCACATGAAGAAGTTTTGAGCGCTCGCTCACAATAAGTCTCCCAAAGAGCAGCGCGCTGCGCTAGGCGCGACCTAAACAGAGGGCATCCATGCAGGTCAGGTTGAGTTGCATTGGTAGTGCTGCACGTGTCACAGGTCAGGAATGCTGACACTAGCAGAGCTCTATAGCTCATAACCAGGTTCACTAGACTCTCTGTTGAAAACCCCTCTTAGCCTCCATATTAACTAAGTTCACTATTTGCTGCAGGAGCCCATCCACTCACCAAATCCACTGCCCTAGGAGCTGATCCACCATCAAATCCAGCTCAGGCACACAGACAGCTGCTCAGCAGGCAGAATATGCTCTGGGTAATAGACCAAGGCAAAATGTAAAGGGCACGGCGTAATTCTCTTGTAAAATTATACTGCAAGACAAAGCAAATAATCAGAGTGTGAGCAGCAAATAGGCGCAGCAGCTGTGTTCTTTGTGCTTTACTTTAGTAATAAATGCATCCTCTCTTCAAAAATTGACACAGGGGCGCATTTAATGCTGAAATATAGTAATGTGTTTTGAGAGAAATTGTGTATCTTTTCCTGAAATTTTACATATTTACCCAAAAGCACATACAAACATTTTGCACACCCCTACGGAAGATATAGGCCCCAAGTGTGAATCCAGGGAGGACCTCACAAGTGAGCCATGTGTGTGCCCGGATCATCTTCCGTTCCACAGCTGGCCCCAACATTTTTTGGGCCAATCTCTATCCTAAGAATCTCAGACTTAGAGGCCAGTCATTCGATTACTGCTATCAATCAATCAATCAGCCAGGGTTTTTTAGAGAGCACTACTCACCGTGAGGGTCACAAGCCCCTGGAGGAAGGGGGTGGGGGGTTGTGAGCAGCTCTAGTGGGGTCATCGGAAGAGCCAGGACTTGAGGTCCTTTCTGAATAGGTGCGGAGTCGGGCTTTGTCAGAGATACAGGGGGAGCTCGTTCCAGGTCTTGGCTGCGAGGTAGGAGAAGGATCTTCCACTTGCTCTGATCCTGTAGAAACGAGGGAGGGAGGGTGGCTAAGGTGAGGTCGGCTGAGGGGGTTGAGCTTAGGAGGAGGACTTCTGTTTTCTCCATGTTGAGCTTCAGGCAGCTGTTGCTCATTCAGGTCGCAACAGCTTTCATCCCTTCTTGGAAATTGTTCCTTGTGATGTGGGGTTCCTTGGTGAGGGAGAGGATAAGCTGGGTGTCATTAGCAGAGGAGGAGATGTTGAGTCCGTGATTTCTGACGATGGTTGCATGGGGGGGCATGTAGATGTTGAAGAGTGTGGGGCTGATGGAGGACCCTTGGCGTACTCTGCATCTGATATCTGTTGGTTCTGGGAGGAAGGGTGGGAGCCTTATTCTCTGTGTTCTGCCTGAGAGGAAAAATTTTACCCAGTCAAGTGCTATTCCTTGGATTGTCAAAAAAGTTTCCCCTTTGGGTGAACTTACAAACAGCCAAAGCCTATACCCACATCATTCCATACATAGTTAGTTTTAAGCAACAGATAAGGAGCAAATGTGATACCTATGATAAGTTCATACACAAATGTACATTTTATTTCAATATATATTAAAAAAACACAATATAAAATATAATAACAATAAAAATTATACTTTTACACATCAAAATATTACAAACAGTGTGAAAAAATCAAGGAAAATATTTCCAATTACAATTAGATGAGCACACTAGTCAAAAGAACCTAATCAAACTCCAATTTGTAAATCTATCGTAATTGGAGTAGGTGTGTCCAGCGACTTAACGTATCACAGCTCAAAATTGCATCGACACGTTAAAGGATCCAGGCGCTGCTGTGTAAGGCTCTCAGTAATGAAGCACAGTGGTACTGAAGGTCAGGATCCAGGTGCTGCTGTGTAAGGCTCTCAGTAATGAAGCACAGTGGTACTGAAGGTCAGGATCCAGGTGCTGCTGTGTAAGGCTCTCAGTAATGAAGCACAGTGGTACTGAAGGTCAGGATCCAGGTGCTGCTGTGTAAGGCTCTCAGTAATGAAGCACAGTGGTACTGAAGGTCAGGATCCAGGTGCTGCTGTGTAAGGCTCTCAGTAATGAAGCACAGTGGTACAGAAGGTCAGGATCCAGGCGCTGCTGTGTAAGGCTCTCAGTAATGAAGCACTGTGGTGCTGAATGTCAGGATCCAGGCGCTGCTGTGTAAGGCTCTCAGTAATGAAGCACAGTGGTACAGAAGGTCAGGATCCAGGCGCTGCTGTGTAAGGCTCTCAGTATTGAAGCACAGTGGTACTGCGGGTCAGGAACCAGGTGCTGCTGTGTAAGGCTCTCAGTACTGAATCACAGTGGTACTGAGGGCAGGACCCAGGCACAGCTGTGTAAGGCTCTCAGTAATGAAGCACAGTGGTACTGAAGGTCAGGATCCAGGCGCTGCTGTGTAAGGCTCTCAGTAATGAAGCACAGTGGTACTGAAGGTCAGGATCCAGGTGCTGCTGTGTAAGGCTCTCAGTAATGAAGTACAGTGGTACTGAAGCTCAGGATCCAGGCGCTGCTGTGTAAGGCTCTCAGTAATGAAGCACAGTGGTACTGAAGCTCAGGATCCAGGCGCTGCTGTGTAAGGCTCTGAGTAATGAAGCACAGTGGTAATGAAGCTCAGGATCCAGGCGCTGCTGTGTAAGGCTCTCAGTAATGAAGTACAGTGGTACTGAGGGCAGGACACAGGCACAGCTGTGTAAGGCTCTCAGTAATGAAGCACAGTGGTACTGAAGGTCAGGACCCAGGCACTGCTGTGTAAGGGTCTCAGTAATGAAGCACAGTGGTACTGAAGGTCAGGATCCAGGTGCTGCTGTGTAAGGCTCTCAGTAATGAAGCAGGATCCAGGCGCTGCTGTGTAAGGCTCTCAGTAATGAAGCACAGTGGTACAGAAGGTCAGGATCCAGGCGCTGCTGTGTAAGGCTCTCAGTATTGAAGCACAGTGGTACTGCGGGTCAGGAACCAGGTGCTGCTGTGTAAGGCTCTCAGTACTGAATCACAGTGGTACTGAAGGTCAGGACCCAGGCACTGCTGTGTAAGGCTCTCAGTAATGAAGCACAGTGGCACTGAAGGTCAGGATCCAGGTGCTGCTGTGTAAGGCTCTCAGTATTGAAGCACAGTGGTACTGCGGGTCAGGAACCAGGTGCTGCTGTGTAAGGCTCTCAGTAATTAAGCACAGTGGTACTGAAGGTCAGGATCCAGGCGCTGCTGTGTAAGGCTCTCAGTAATGAAGCACAGTGGTACTGAGGGCAGGACCCAGGCACAGCTGTGTAAGGCTCTCAGTAATGAAGCACAGTGGTACTGAAGGTCAGGACCCAGGCACTGCTGTGTAAGGCTCTCAGTAATTAAGCACAGTGGTACTGAAGGTCAGGATCCAGGTGCTGCTGTGTAAGGCTCTCAGTAATGAAGCAGGATCCAGGCGCTGCTGTGTAAGGCTCTCAGTAATGAAGCACCGTGGTACTGAATTTCAGGATCCAGGCGCTGCTGTGTAAGGCACTCAGTAATGAAGCACAGTGGGACTGCCAGTCAGGATCCAGGCGCTGCTGTGTAAGGCTCTCAGTAATGAAGCACCGTGGTACTGAAATTCAGGATCCAGGCGCTGCTGTGTAAGGCACTCAGTAATGAAGCACAGTGGGACTGCCAGTCAGGATCCAGGCACTGCTGTGTAAGGCTCTCAGTAATGAAGCACAGTGGTACAGAAGGTCAGGATCCAGGCGCTGCTGTGTAAGGCTCTCAGTATTGAAGCACAGTGGTACTGCGGGTCAGGAACCAGGTGCTGCTGTGTAAGGCTCTCAGTACTGAAGCACAGTGGTACTGAAGGTCAGGACCCAGGCACTGCTGTGTAAGGCTCTCAGTAATGAAGCACAGTGGTACTGAAGGTCAGGATCCAGGTGCTGCTGTGTAAGGCTCTCAGTAATGAAGCACACTGGTACTGCCAGTCAGGATCCAGGCGCTGCGGTGTAAGGCTCTCAGTAATGAAGCACAGTGGTACTGAAGGTCAGGATCCAGGTGCTGCTGCGTAAGTCTCTCAGTAATGAAGCACACTGGTACTGAAGGTCAGGATCCAGTAGCTGCTGGGTAAGGCTCTCAGTAATGAAGCACAGTGTTACTGCCAGTCAGGATCCAGGCGCTGCTGTGTAAGGCACTCATTAATGCAGCACAGTGGTGCTGAAGGTCAGGATCCAGGTGCTGCTGTGTAAGGCTCTCAGTAATGAAGCACAGTGGTACTGAAGTCAGGATCCAGGCACTGCTGTGTAAGGCTCTAACTAACAAAGCACAGTGGTACTGAAGGTCAGGACCCAGGCGCTGCTGTGTAAGGCTCTCAGTAATGAAGCACAGTGGTACTGAAGTCAGGATCCAGGCACTGCTGTGTAAGGCTCTCAGTAATAAAGCACAGTGGTACTGAAGGTCAGCATCCAGGCGCTGCTGTGTAAGGCACTCAGTAATGAAACACAGTGTTACTGCCAGTCAGGATCCAGGCGCTGCTGTGTAAGGCTCTCAGTAATGAAGCACAGTGTTACTGCCAGTCAGGATCCAGGCGCTGCTGTGTAAGGCCCTCAGTAATGAAGTACAGTGGTACTGAAGGTCAGGATCCAGGCGCTGCTGTGTAAGGCTCTCAGTAATGAAGCACAGTGGTACTGAAGGTCAGGATCCAGGCGCTGCTGTGTAAGGCACTCAGTAATGAAGCACAGTGGGACTGCCAGTCAGGATCCAGGCGCTGCTGTGTAAGGCTCTCAGTAATGAAGCACAGTGGTACAGAAGGTCAGGATCCAGGCGCTGCTGTGTAAGGCTCTCAGTATTGAAGCACAGTGGTACTGCGGGTCAGGAACCAGGTGCTGCTGTGTAAGGCTCTCAGTACTGAAGCACAGTGGTACTGAAGGTCAGGACCCAGGCACTGCTGTGTAAGGCTCTCAGTAATGAAGCACAGTGGTACTGAAGGTCAGGATCCAGGTGCTGCTGTGTAAGGCTCTCAGTAATGAAGCACACTGGTACTGCCAGTCAGGATCCAGGCGCTGCGGTGTAAGGCTCTCAGTAATGAAGCACAGTGGTACTGAAGGTCAGGATCCAGGTGCTGCTGCGTAAGTCTCTCAGTAATGAAGCACAGTGGTACTGAAGGTCAGGATCCAGGTGCTGCTGTGTAAGGCACTCATTAATGAAGCACAGTGGTGCTGAAGGTCAGGATCCAGGTGCTGCTGTGTAAGGCTCTCAGTAATGAAGCACAGTGGTACTGAAGTCAGGATCCAGGCACTGCTGTGTAAGGCTCTCACTAACAAAGCACAGTGGTACTGAAGGTCAGGACCCAGGCGCTGCTGTGTAAGGCTCTCAGTAATGAAGCACAGTGGTACTGAAGTCAGGATCCAGGCACTGCTGTGTAAGGCTCTCAGTAATAAAGCACAGTGGTACTGAAGGTCAGCATCCAGGCGCTGCTGTGTAAGGCACTCAGTAATGAAGCACAGTGTTACTGCCAGTCAGGATCCAGGCGCTGCTGTGTAAGGCTCTCAGTAATGAAGCACAGTGTTACTGCCAGTCAGGATCCAGGCGCAGCTGTGTAAGGCCCTCAGTAATGAAGTACAGTGGTACTGAAGGTCAGGATCCAGGCGCTGCTGTGTAAGGCTCTCAGCAACGAAGCACAGTGGTACTGCGGGTCAGGATCCAGGCGCTGCTGGGTAAGGTTCTCAGTAATGAAGCACAGTGGTACTGAAGGTCTGGATCCAGGCGCTGATGTGTAAGGCTCTCAGTAATGAAGCACAGTGGTACTGAAGGTCAGGATCCAGGCGCTGCTGTGTAAGGCTCTCAGTAATGAAGCACAGTGGTGCTGAAGGTCAGGATCCAGGCGCTGCTGGGTAAGGCTCTCAGTAATGAAGCACAGTGGTACTGCGGGTCAGGATCCAGGTGCTGCTGTGTAAGGCTCTCAGTAATGAAGCACAGTGGTACTGCGGGTCAGGATCCAGGCGCCACTGTGTAAGGCTCTCAGTAATAAAGCACAGTGGTACAGAAGGTCAGGATCCAGGCGCCACTGTGTAAGGCTCTCAGTAATGAAGCACAGTGGTACTGCGAGTCAGGATCCAGGCGCTGATGTGTAAGGTTCTCAGTAATGAAGCACAGTGGTACTGCGGGTCGGGATCCAGGCACCGCTGTGTAAGGCTCTCAGTAATGAAGCACAGTGGTACTTAAGGTCCGGATCTAGGCCCTGCTGTGTAAGGCTCTCAGTAATGAAGCACAGTGGTACTGCGGGTCAGGATCCAGGCGCCGCTGTGTAAGGCTCTCAGTAATGAAGCACAGTGGTACTGAGAGTCAGGATCCAGGCGCTGATGTGTAAGGTTCTCAGTAATGAAGCACAGTGGGACTGTGGGTCAGGATCCAGGCCCTGCTGTGTAAGGTTCTCAGTAATGAAGCACAGTGGTACTGCTGGTCAGGATCCAGGTGCTGCTGTGTAAAGCTCTCAGTAATGAAGCACAGTGGTACTGCGGGTCAGGATCCAGGCGCCGCTGTGTAAGGCTCTCAGTAATGAAGGACACTGGTACTGCTGATCAGGATCCAGGCGCTGCTTTGTAAGGCTCTCAGTAAAGAAGCACAGTGGTACAGCGTTCAGGATCCAGGTGCTGCTGTGTAAGGCTCTCAGTAATGAAGCACAGTGGTACTGAATGGTCCGGATCTAGGAGTTGCTGTGTAAGGGCCTCAGTAAAGAAGCACATTGGTACTGAAGGTCAGGATCCAGGCACCGCTGTGCAAGGGCCTCAGTATTGAAGCCCAGTGGTACTGAAGGTCAGGATCCAGGCGCTGCTGGGTAAGGTTCTCAGTAATAAAGCACAGTGGTACTGCGGGTCAGGATCCAGGCGCTGCTGGGTAAGGTTCTCAGTAATGAAGCACAGTGGTACTGAAGGTCCGGATCTAGGCGCTGCTGTGTAAGGCACTCAGTAATGAAGCCCAGTGGTACTGAAGGTCCGGATCTAGGCGCTGCTGTGTAAGACATTCAGTAATGAAGCACAGTGGTACTGCGGGACTGGATCGCGGTGCTGCTGTGTAAGGCTCTCAGTAACGAAGCACAGTGGTACTGCGGGTCAGGATCCAGGCGCTGCTGGGTAAGGCTCTCAGTAATGAAGCACAGTGGTACTGCGGGTCAGGATCCAGGCGCTGCTGTGTAAGGCTCTCAGTAATGAAGCACAGTGGTACTGAAGGTCAGGATCCAGGCTCTGCTGTGTAAGGCACTCAGTAATGAAGCACATTGGTACTGAAGGTCAGGATCCAGGCGCTGCTGTGTAAGGCTCTCAGTAATGAAGCACGGTGGTACTGAAGGTCAGGATCCAGGCGCTACTGTGTAAGGCTCTCAGTAATGAAGCTCTGTGCCTTGCTTCATTGTAGGTAGAATAACCTATCACCTGTAAAAGCTCCTCATAACACAACCCGGAAGAAGACACACACTGGTCCAGAGAATCTATCCTGCAGATCACAAAGAGAAATAATAAAGACCCCGAACTTCATGGAAGACACGACCAGAAATCCTCGGGGATGGGAGATATGGGATGGATTCAGGAAGCTGTTGTGATGGACCGGCCTCAGACCTGAGCAGAGATACTGGGGCACAGAAGGAAGGAGGGCACTGCAGAACCCATGTCTGAGAGAGCCTCATGGAACTGTGAGGGAGAGGCCACGGATCCATCACGTGGCGCGACATGCCATGCCAAGGTTCATGACAATATTCTCCTGGACATGCTGGGATGGTGAACCCCTCTCATTTTAGAAGGGTGTCTAGTATACTACCCATGGATATTATGAGGACTTGAGGTGTGGTTGTGTAGATTATGGGACTATAGGCAATTGAGAAGCCAGAAAACCCTAAAATATCCCCCACTGCAGTCCATGCCATCGGTGAGCGAAGCAAGTAAGCCCTACCCACCCTAGAAGAGGACCCTTGATCCCACCTTCTGTCCATCTTTATCTGCATCCTTTAAGCCTTTCGGGCATCCATCCATCTTTTCTGGCTTCCTTGCATCCATATCTTCATGCTCCCATCCAAAATGTCACTGTTCCATCCATCCTTTCTTTACCATTCTGTCAATCCATCTTCTCATCATTACACGCTCCCGTCCATACACATCCTCACACATTCAGCCATTCATCCATCCTTTTCCCATCCACATATCCATTTATGTTCATCCATCATTTCACCCTCCTTTTATCAGCTCACCCATCCATCCAGCCTTTCACCATCCTTGCTCTTATTTCATTTAACCACCCGTGCAAAGTTTGTTTTACGCGACACCAATCGATCGTTTCACCCATGCATTCCTCTTCTAATGCTTTTGGCCGTTCCTTTTCGTCGAAGTTTCTTCTTTTCATATGTCATTAGTTTCACCCTCCCTTCAAGACCGCTCTCTCTCGTGGCCAGTGTAATGTGGGCCCTAATGCAAGGAAGGGAATGTGCCCCAGACAGCTACTTGTATTATAAAATATACCAATAAACAGAGTTCAGTGGGCTCTTCACGCCTCTGGACCCGGTGTCACTGAACCTGCTGCACCAATGGAAGCTACGCCCCTGCACACTGGTCCTTCTCTTTCTCTTATCATTTTACCTCTTTGGCCTCCTTTATTTGAAAGTCTTGTATATCTGACCATGTTATGGTTGGTGGGTGGAAAGTCTCAGCTGCTCGGAAAGGTACAGGAGTATGCCTGGCGGCCCAGTGCACTGCAGCTTTCTGATTGGTGAGATCCGGTGTTGCACTAATGGACGTTCCTGTCCAGTGCATCATCATGTGGGACAAACACATAGGCCAATAGAAATCCAGCAAACACACACACGGACAGAGAGCTGCCCGGGACAAGCACTGTCCCCAGCACGGTAATTCAACTCCACCATCCCATAGGTTACCGTGCCTCCCTCTTCATCCCTCACTGCAGGGCACTTACCTGGCAGCTTCGTCACTACAGTATCGCCACTGTGCTTCTGTTTACCACCATTTTCACTACAGCCTCTCTCGCCACACTGTCTCTTCCAGTATTACACTACAACCCCCTCACACACACTACTTCTGCCAAGCGAAATGCATCTCCCGAACGTTGGGGCATATTACCAACAACTAGCGATAATTTTTGTCTCTAACTTGTTTAGAGACAAAAATTATCGCCGCACATCGGCGATTTTTATCGCAGATAAACCTTGCTATTAGCAAGGTTTATCGCAAATGCGATAAAAAACGCCCGCAATGCATGAATATCGCTGAAAAGTCAGCGATATTCATGCATTATCGAGCAAATGCTCTTAGCCATGTTATCCACCTCCCATTGGATAACATGGCTAAGAACTGCTCAGGGCAGGTGTTAGCTTTTGGAGATATTCGCGCTTAGCGCAAATATCTCCAAAAGTTGGTAATAGGAGATAGCGATGTTAGCGACTGTTTCCAGTCGCTAACATCTTGGCACGCCCACTTTGCATATCATTAGTGATAAATATCACTGACATGCAAAGTGGGGCCCAAGATGGTCGCTATCTCCTACTAGCTGTCGCTAACTGGCGTTAGCGACAGCTTGGTAATAGGGAGATAATTTTATCTCCGCTTTCTTGGCTTTTAAAGCCAAAAAAGCGGAGATAAAACCCCTTGATAATATGCCCCGGTATTCTCCACACCAGCACCACACTGTTAGCCTCAAAAGACACGTTACCGCCGGCCACACAATGCCCTCACCTACACATTCGCTCGGCCGGTGCCCGCCTTCCTGAATTACCACCCACGTCACACGTTCTATTGAACTTCAGCCCCAGCACCCGACACCCACAGCCAGAACTTCACCGCCAACCCCAGGGCCACCCTGCCGGCCCCCGCCATGTTATTACCGCCTCCACGCGGCTACCGCCCATTCACCGCCACTGGTTCCGCTCTATTGCATTAAGCTGTGTTATTTCTGTGGTAGAATTCGGGACGTGAAATCAAATTGGTTCATGTTGGCGCTGCGCTTGTTTTTCGCCAGAGATGAGATTAACAGCCTGATTCATGAAGCTAAATTGCGGGCGCAATAGCTGCGAAAATGCCATTGCGCCCGCAATTACCCAAATCGGCATTCATGAAGAAAATAACCAAAGCGCAAAACAAAGATTGCGAATTCGCTAATAAATTCTCAGATTCCCAGTAGGTTAGCGCCAAAGCACGGAATTAGAGAATAAATTTAGCGAATTCGCAATACTAGCGCAATCGGAATTCAAGAAAATTCTCTAATAGCGAAAAACCTCAAAATCTCCATTAGCGCCGCGCAAATTAAGGACAACCCAAAGCAGGTGGTAACCATAAAAGTGATTAGCGAAAAATCTGAAAAACAGTTGGCCAATCAGGAACAGGGACAGGGCTGACCAAACACACATAAGGAGACACAGCAGCAGCAGTTGGTGTCTCACAATGCCAGGAATGTACATGGTGGTCAGGCGGCGAAGGCTACAGCGAGCAGCACGGAGGAGACGCAGAATACAGGAGAGGATATTCCGCCAGCGGATCACCCTGCTGGGACAAACCAGGGAGCAGATCTATGCGAAGTACCGGTTGAATGGGGCCATGATAATCCAACTCATACACGACCTTCACCCCCTGATGCAGCACCCAACAAGGCGGACCAATGCAGTGCCTACACATGTACAGGTATTGTGTAGCCTGCACCTCCTGGCCTCTGGTAGCTTCCAGGGGATAGTAGCCGCAGCAGGGGGGATATCCCAGCCCACCATGTCACGCTGCCTCCGGAGTTTTGTTGACGCAATGCTCACCCAGCTACACCGACACATCAGATTCCCCACCAGCCAACAGGAACTGGACTTGACAAAGTTAAACTTCTACAATGTGGCCCATTTCCCATCTGTGATAGGATGCATAGACTGCACCCACATTGCCATCTGCCCCCCAGCTGCGACGGAGTACATGTACCGGAATCGGAAGTCATACCACTCCCTCAACATACAGATGGTCTGCAATGCCAAGACTATCATAACTGACATCGTGGCCCAGTACCCAGGGAGTACCCATGACTCTTTTATATTCCGGCACAGCGGCCTCCAGACACGACTGGCCAGGGGAGAATTTGGGGAAGGACACCTACTTGGTAAGTACACATTGTCAACAATTACACATTGCAATGATGTAGCTGCGCAGCACAGGCACTCACCCTCTGCCCCTCACATGCAGGTGACAGCGGCTACGCCCTCCGGGAATACCTCCTCACCCCATACCTCAACCCGGCTACACCACAGCAACGGCGGTACAATGTTTCTCACATACGGACAAGGAATTGTATAGAACGGACATTCGGCCTACTCAAGAGCCGGTTCCGCATACTGCACAAGACAGGTGGGGCCATGTACTACAGTCCTGATGTGTGCTGCCGCATTGTGGCTGTCTGCGCAATGTTACACAACATTGCAACCAAGCGCCGGATACCAGTCGAGATCTCTGGCAGTGAGTCTGAAGGGGACGACCGTCCGCCAGCACATGTGCGGCATGCACGCGGGGAGAACCCTGCTGAAGGACACAGACGGCGCAACCACATCACTATGAACAGTTTCTGAAGGCCACAATCCACTCACCCAACATTCACTCCTGCATGGCAATGTAAAAAATGACAGGAGGCCCATGTATGTTGCATGAATAAATATTATTGTTAAATCCACAATAATAACGTAAAGTCTACATTCATAATATTGCAGCAGTATTGCGCCATACTGCTCCTAACTAGCCACTGGACATGCTTGTATCATCAGCATTAACTAGGCAACTTGCAAGTAACTCAATTGCGCCTCCGCCGCGCAGCCCCCAAACGACGCTCTGGCTCTTCCTCTGGGACGGCACGTGTCCCTGCAGTGGGCCTGGTGCTGCGGCGTAACACGCCAACCATTGAGGCAGACAAGCTGCTGACACTGGAGGCGCACTCACTGGTGTCATCCCTCCCCACATTGACTTCACCAGTAGGATGGAGTGCCAGTACGGCAGTGGTGACCTGCTCCAGCACCCGTCCAATATCCTCGACACATTGTATCAGCTGCTGCTGCTGCGCCAGGCACCGTCGTGATAGCTGGGAGGTGGCATTCCCCATTATGTAGTTCGAGCGGGTGTAGGCTGTCAGGCGCGTTAGGAGCTGCCGGTGGCGTCGGCGGGCGGAGTTGCGCTGCGATATAACTGCAGCAGTGTTGGCCTCCATGGCTGCCGCCATGCGCTCAATCCTACCACCCACATTGGCCACATTGCGGGCAATTTTATGTAGTTGCAGCTGGATGGCCCCTTGCCGTCGTGCCTGCTGTTGGTGAATGCGTAGCATCCGGCGCTCAGTGCTCATGCCTGGCATGCGCACAGCCATCCCCCTCCTGCCGCTGTGTGATGTGTCATGGTGGGAAGCCCTGACATGGCTGCTCTGCTGGCTGTCCACAGTGGGTGTGTGCACAGTCACCGCAGTTGATGCACCAGGAGTAGATGGTGCCACGGGTGGTGGAGTTGTGCTTGGCAAAGGTGCAGCACCTGATGGTGCTGAAGCTGTTGGTCTGGCCCTGCCTGCAGGGTTGGGTGCTGCGCCGGATGGTGCTGGCGCTGTTGGTCTGGCCCTGCCTGCAGGGTTAGGTGCTGCGCCGGATGGTGCTGGCGCTGTTGGTCTGGCCCTGCCTGCAGGGTTAGGTGCTGCGCCGGATGGTGCTGGCGCTGTTTGTCTCGCCCTGGCTGCAGGGTTAGGTGCAGCGCCGGATGGTGCTGGCGCTGTTGGTCTGGCCCTGGCTGCAGGGATTGGTGCTGCCAATGATGGTGCTGGAGCTGTTGGTGTTGGCCTGGCTGCGGTGTGTGGGGCTACGCCTGATGGTGCAGGAGGTGTTGGTGTTGGCACCTCCTCCGCATCCTCTTCTGACTCATCGATCCGCAGCATGTCGCTGTCGCTGCTGTAGTCGCCGCCACCTGTGAGGGGAATTGGACTTACATTAATGCCATGTATCTGTCACACGTACAGCTTAGCGATAGCTTATTTTGGGTTACGTGTGGCTGCTTTGGGGTTCTTTTACATTATGGGCAGTCTACATGTCCGACATTGCTTGTGGCCATGATCTCATGTGCATTGTTTGTATGACTTGGAATGCATATGGGAGGCTATAGGGCAATGGCCATTGGTAGGGGACAGGGTCGCAGTCGCATGCCACTTACCTTGGCTGTCTTGGCTGGGTCGGGATGAGTCCAGGTTGGTGACACCTATGCATGCCTCTGTCTCGAGGGTGTCCTCCACGCGGTCCTCCATGGGGGTATTGGGAGGGACAGTAGGGTCTCCGCCCCCAGTACCAGATGTCTCGCCCAGCCTCTCTGCCACCCTTTCCTTGGCACGACCTCGGAGGTCGTACCACCTCTTCTTTAATTCGTCCAGTGACCTGTGTGTCACGCCCACAGCGTTCACTTTGGCAGAAATTCCTAGCCAGATGCGACGTCTCTCCATCTCTGGCACCCTCCGGGAGTCCTTTCCGAATAGTTTTGCGTGGTTTTCAACCACTCCCTCGATGAGGTGCTCCAACTCCGGCTCGGTAAACTTGAGCTTTCTCTTGCGCCCGGTGTCACTGGGCCCTGGTGCAGTCTCCTCTGTCATTGCTACTGTCGCTGAAGGGTGACTAGCGCTACTTTGGAGGTGTCCCGGTAGGTGCTCTCTGTTTCGCTGCAGACTCGCGGTCGGCCTCGCAGTTCACAATGGGTGTGGCAACTGCCTGCTTCCTGGTTGCGACGTCATCACGGCGCTCGTAAAGCGACTTCCCGTTGGTGAGTTCTCGCTACTGGCGAGATGTCGCTAATGTGGATTTGCGTGGCGCTAAATAGAGACGGAATATCTGGGTTTTTGCGACTTTTTCGGCGATTTCATTTTCTCGCTATCGATTTTAGCGCCCGTGTGCGAATCGCTTTGATTACTCGCTATCTATGATGAATTCCGATCTGCGCCTTTCCATTTGCGAATCGCTGTGAATCGCTATTTGAGAGTCGCTGTTTCTTTTCTTCATGAATCAGGCTGTAAGACACTATTTATCCCAGGGTCGACATATTTCGTTTTAGCGACAGGCGCAAAAGTGGAGCAAAATGTACTTGAGGCAACTACTTCCGGGTGGATGTGTCTATGCCACATGTAATGGCTCTGAATAATTTCCTGTTCTTGCGAGGAGTTAAAACCCTTATGAACTACTCCAGACGCCCGCTTGTCTCGGTGGTTGAGTGCAATGATGACATTCTGAAGCGCCTATGTGTGTACAGCGTTCGAGAACAGGCTCTTCGAAGCGCTACAAGGAAGAAGGGCCCCAGGGATGTTAATACGCAGAGTGGTCAACTGGCGCATTGGTGATTTTGTGCAACTGAAACAATGTGTGTATAGCGTTAATGGACTGCCCAGGCTGCAGCTTCGTGGCGCAGTGGAACATAGACCGGCTCTTGCCAGATTAAACATGGTTAAACATTGCTGAGGGGATTATGGGGAAGCGGACCCTTAACCCGTGGGTGACCTGCAAATTATCACTCCCGCCCCCATTCTCGCGCCTCTTGAACCTAACACCGTCTCCAGGGGGCCCCCAGCAGAGAGCTGCTCCTGGGACATTTGCAAGTGAAGCCTCCGCGGGGCGCCGGACCTGGGCGAGCCCCCGGGGGCTTGTGATGAGTCCTGATGGCCAGTGACAGGAGGCGGGAATGTGTGGCTTCTGTGGGACCCCCCTGCGGGGGCGGGGCGCGCGGCCTCATTCATATGCGGGAATGTCAGGCCGATTCCTGAACTTGATTAACTGGCAGCTGTCCCGAGGGGGGCGTCCTGCCCAGGAGAGCTTTGTGGGCTCAGAGGTTGGCCCATTGAAATGCACACACCTTGCCCCCCCCCCTACAATCTCCTCCTAATCTCGGAACACAAAGGGATGATTAGAAACCAGAGCCGTTTAGTGGTAGGGGGTAGACCCCACCCCAAGCACATGATCAGGGGGCCTCAACTGTACACGGCAACTCCTAGGCCTCGCCTACACCACACCCCCTTCGGATCCGGCCGGCTCCCATGGACAGTATCCTTCTCAGTGGGCGAAGCTCTGAAGGGGCTCGGCCCGGGTCTGCTTCCTGCCCTGGGACCCTCTCTCACAGCTAAGTGCTGCTGACACCTAATAACCTTCGGACAAAACACAGTTCATAATATACCCTCTCTGGGTGCACTGGGGCCTCTGGTACAGCAGACCTGATGCAGGGCACTGGCCAACATGCAAATGCCGAAACGCATCGTACACACCACACCTTCTCTTGCTCTCCAGGAGGAGATCGATTGCCATTGGCATTTTTCTGGCAGTGGGTAGCCTGGCACCCTTCCATCCTGCCCAGACCCTTCCTATTCCCTCACATGCTGAGGTGGGCCACCAGGTCGAAGGTTATAGGTCCAGGATACTGGTCGGGCCCCGCTTGTAGTGTCTGGAGTCCTGCAGGCCGCCCCAACACCCCCGGTACCCGTGGCCACCAGACATTGGTCATTAGGCCCCGCCTCCTGGCCCTGTTATGTTAATTAATGTTAATGACATTAGCGCGCGACTCACCCCGAAGAGGGTTCTGGGTGCTGCAGGTATTTAACCCTCCCAGTCCAGCTGAGCCACGCCCTGTGGAAGGAGCTCTCGCCAATGCGACCCCGGAGCTCAGCGCGCGCACACGTCTCCTGCCCACCGCGGTGCACCATGGGCCATGGCTCCTGCATCAGGACCGGACCGAGGCCATCACAGGGCCACAACCAGAGAGAGCAGCTTAGCGCGGTGGCAGTGCGTGCATCTACCAAACAGGCCAACCCTCTCGGCTGCACAGACGGCCACCCACAGCCAGCCTACTGCCCGCAGCATCTGTGGCCTCTGCCCAACTCCCTGGCCAAGACGCTCTCCGGGCCGCCCTGGCCCTGCAGCAGGACACGTCGAGGTGGAACAGGTGAGTGTCCGGCAGATCAATGAATTATGTCTGATGAGTGTCGGAGCGGGGTCAATTATGACTTAATAGGGGCAAATATTGGCTCAGGTGCACAGCTCGGGGATTCATTAGCCTTGGAAGCAGGGTCGGAGTGGGAGATCGGGCCAGTACTGAGGCCCAACTGTTAGCCGGTGTGCTTTACCCCTAGTGCATCGACTACAAACCACTGTTTGTAGCCATAGAAATGTGAGTCCATTGCCTTCTCCGAACTGGGCACGTGCTTGGGCCTGAGCATCCTAGAAGTGTGGGGGATAGGAGTCGAGGTGGAATAAAGCACCACTCTGGCCTCTCGAGGGGTTTCGAGCATACCACGGGGTGTAAAGACTGAGGCCAGAGATTGATGTGGACGGGCCTAGTTACAAACAGTAATGGCCCCCACCCACTCCTACATTCACCCCTTTTAACGGGGGAAGAGAAAACAGTCTTCAAAGTTTCTTACACAGCATGTACCTTAACCCCCACATGTACAAGTCAGCGATGCAGTCCCATTACATCTCAGTAGTCGTCTGTCCTCACCTGGTGTAGTATATGCAGATGTGTTTCCTAAGAGTATTTAGCTTTCCTAGATTTTTTGGGTGGGATTTATTTTGTCATGCAGCTTGAGTCTTGCGTAGGGCGTCACGCAAGATGAGTTTGCTAATTACGGTTCGGGAGAGGTCAGATGGCGTTATTATTGCTGCGAGTGACTGAAATGCTTAGTCAAATATAGGTTATTTCAGTAGTAGAGGACGCGCCGCAGGTCAAAAGTGACCGGGGAGCCCTGGCACATCTGCGTGCGATTGCAGGAAATTAAGCTGCAGCTGCAGGGGTTGGTTCTGCACTGGCCTTCATAAGTGCAGGTCTGCTTTTGGGCAAAGTGCACCAGGCCAAGACCTTTCAGCTGAAATCACCAACAATGTTTCCGGTCTTAAGCCCCTGACGCATATCAAGCAAAGTGTCATGATATGCCACGGTCCGTAAACACTGGGCGGCTTTAGGGTGCCAAGGCCTCTTGGCCCAGCTCAAATCCTCCTTGTATGCGCGCTGGAAACGGGTCCAAGGGAGGGGGTGGCTCACTGCGCGTGCGAGCGGGTGCCGAAGAGGCGGCTGGCCCTTTCCTTCCAGTGGTGTGCGGCACTAGTGGGGCCAACACTTGCTACAGTGCTTACAGCGATGTGCCCTTGATTCTCTGAGTAGGTTTCCACTCAGGTACACAAGTACGACAGTTTTACATTGTATCATTCCAAACGTGCTATTACGTATGAGACAATTTATTTACTCACAAACTCAAGCACACGGTATTCCCTGTCACAGCCCGAACCTGGTTCATACACTTGTGTGTTTAGGTCACGTATTTTATACTAAACACTATATTCCTAGGCATATATTGGTGCCTGTCATGAGATATTTTACAAATGTACACAGCAGTGAGCTACAAAGATGTGATTGGTCTGCCACAGTTAAAATGTAAACATTTATTTTCTTTCTAGTTAGGCAATTTATTTTGCATTGGAGAATTTCTCCAACTAAGTAGTGCGCGGGCCTGTTTATGTAATAACATCTGAGGTCCTCGCGCGCTCAGAAAGGCATGCACGCTGCAAGTGTACCAGCAGCGCACATCTGGGGCTTCGCTGAGGCCTAACTTTCTCTCTGTAAAGTTCATATCCAGTGACCTTATAGCTTACCTTTCAGCTGACAAATGGCTGTAAATGTGAAACTAAAAGTAAATAAACTGCAAATACAGCAGGAGTCTTACAAGTGACTCGTCAAGAAAAAAAACAAAAATAGGTGCATGCAAAGAAGCGAACAAATCCGGACACAGGGGGCGCGCCCCACACAGAACCCCTCCTAAATCAGACCACCCCAGCGCCGGGATACCCTCGCGGGTGACAAGCGGCGCTGTACAAATCCACCCTACATTAGATTACACCAGAGGGGAGACAGGAGCTCCCCCAGCTGGCAGGAACCAGTAACTGTTGTTCCTTCCTCAACACGTGTCTCCAGCCTTTTCTGTTGCAGAAGCTACTTATGTTCAATGATTATCACCCTCAGATACTGTTCTTACTATTATCAGTACTGTAATACCGAGCATAGCAGACACGATTACACTGGCGACGACCCCAATGCAAGATCACCATCCACGGCCGCCTCAGTGCCAGAGTTGCCACCAGTAATGTAAACAAGACCAGACGTTATCAATTTGGATCACCTCTACATGGGTGATGCGTAAGAGCCATGGCCGTAATACCACTGGTACCACATAATAATATGAGGCATAATTGTCGCAGATTCTGTATGTGATGTGTTACTCAAATGTCAACTTAATACGTATATTTTACAAAGTATACATTTCTCTTCTAGAATAGGATGCTGGGCTGCACACAGGAGACCTGCTCACAGGAGGCACGTCTGAGGGCTACCAGCAGCTCGCGAGCTCCTCATTGGAGAAGACTGGTCTACAGGAATGTCAGTGGAGACGGAAAATACAGGTATGGCCTCACCTAACGTGTGAATGCGTAAAATGAGCATGCAAACCAAGCCCCTATACTTAATGGGCTGTAAGGCTATTCATCGCCTCGTCGAGAGTAGTAAGCACTGTATAAATACAATTTAAACACTCATTGTTGCCATTCAGACTCCATAGTCGTGCGTAATTGCGGGCCAGATGTGCACTTTTGATTTTGGGCTTGTGATAGAGGTCACGGGCAGGCTGGGTCACCCATGGTGTAATATTGCTCTTTCACGTGGGAGGGCGCCTGCCTTTCTCTTCTGACCGTACAGCGCCCTAACCAGAGCACTTTCTTGGGTTATCGACGTCTTTCAGAAAGTGCTTTCTAGTTTGGGTGATTGTATGGGACAGACCGTCTTCAGCCAACAGAAATGAAGTGTTTGCTTTCAGTGTTCTGTATTTGATAATGTTTTTCGAGTATGTAAGGCTGTCTCTCATGTGCAGGGCCACTGGAATTATGCTGCAGGAGAAGGCTAAATTATGCGGCAGGGTTTAGCAAATCATGCGGCATAGTGCTTGGTTTTGTGATAGTATTACTTTATTTCTGAATTTTCAAACTTCCGTAACACTGTTGTGGCCATGGCGTGCACCCCATTAGTACCAGTTTCACACCTAAATATAGAAATACGCTACAGAAAGGCAACCAGGTCTGCAGAGGGCCTTCAACTGTGTGGCAACACATACCGCTGGTTTTAGTAACTTTTGAACTGCTACAATTTTTTTTTAATCAACAGAGTCTGTGCATCGCGTGTACCATGTCTAGTAGGCCTCTCTTATGTCCAAAGTGTTGTCCATCATTTGTTTCTACTTCTGGAGCGTCACCGGTTGCCCGGTGCCCAAACACCAGCACTTCCTTTGTTGTCACCGGTAAGAAAGTGCTGTTCTGTTGGGGCATCGGTTGGCTCGGACCTCTCCCTCGCGGTGTTGTATGGCTGCCGTTTGCGGGCCCTGCTTGCCAATTGTATTGTGCCCTCTTTTTACCCTGTTCCCCGTGCCACACTGGAAAGGGTGGTGTGCCTCTCCGCGCTCTACAATGGGTGCCTAGTACATCATGCTTGCAGGTTGCACATGGGTGCTGTGTGACGCTTGCTTTGCTGGAATAGGTTGTACATGTAAACACATACTGGAAATAACGTTTGACAATGTCACGGCCTGCTTTCAGATGGTTGCGCACATGGATGCCGTGACCAACTTGTTCAATGTACACTGATCCTCGTCATGTGGACATGGTGGTGGCCCACGCCGCGCGCTGAGCACGCCAGGCTTGCACGAGGCGCGGTGTCAATTATCCTTGGGTGTTGTACTTGGGCCGAGAGTGGTGTGTCACTCGATGCTTGAAAGTGGGTGCGGTGCCACACCATGCTGGGACTAGGGCATACCGTGGTGACCAGTGGCACTGAACCACGCAGTCACCAGGACAGGTGTCTGCGCGATGCTATCCAAAGGCCCCCATCGGGTTCCCCTGTAAATGTGAACCATATAACCAAGTCTGACATGCGATGCTGCTGCTCTCGCGTCACCCAGACCAGAGCCCTCTCTTTTGAGCTGCAATGCGTCGAGAAAGTGCTTTCGAATTTGGGTGATGCTGGGGCGGGCTCTCTACAGATGTCATCACCCAAGATGGCTGCCAGCTCTGGTTCACGCAGCGCCCACACCGGGGCGCTCTCTCTTCCCACGAGAAAGTGCTGTCTAGTTTGGGCTCTGTGGGGTCCAGGCCTTCTTCAGGGCAGGAGCTGAAACGACCCAGGAGGGCATTCTATACAAGATTTGTTTTGTCTCTGGCTGAACACCACTCGAACTAGGGCTCTCTTCTCGTTTCGAAAGTGAGAAAGTGCTTCTAGTTTGGGTAATGTTTAGGACCGGGTGTGCTCCGCTACAAGACAAGTGGGCAGCTGTGCGCTTAAAAAATGGAGTTAACATAACATAACAAGTTCCAATAATGGACGAACTGACAACTCACGAGTAACGTGCTTCAGAACGCTGAGTCGTGCATACTTATGGATCAGATGTGCAGTTTTCATTTTGATTTTGGGATTGATAGAGGTCACGGGCAGGCTGGGTCACCCAGGGTGTAATATTGCCCTTTCACCGGGGAGGGCGCCTGCCTATCTCTTCTGCCCGTACAGCGCCCTAACCAGAGCACTTTCTTGGCTTATCTGACGTCTTTCAGAAAGTGCTTTCTAGTTTGGGTGATTGTATGGGACATACTCTCTCCAGCCAACATGCAAACACTTAGAATGCACGTTTTCTCCAGTAATGAAGTGTTTGCTTTCATTGTCACTGTGACACGTATTTGTTATGTTTTTGTTTTGAGTATGTAAGTCTGTCTCATACGGAGGGCCACTGGAATTATGCGGCAGGAGAGGGCTAAATTATGCGGCAGAGTTAAGTAAATTATCCAGTCAGAATGCTTCATTTTGAGATAGTATTCTTGATTTCGTGATTTTAAACTTTCCTCACACTGTCTGGGTCGGCTAGCACCGCACCCCGGAATTTTATCTGTAGCCACAAGATTTGCTGAGCGGATTGGGGGGATCTCCTCACAGCACTTAACCGGAGCCACGAATTCGCTTCAATGCACAGCGCTTTTGTTGCATTTTGCTACCCCATAAGTGCTTTGCGTTGGAGTGATTTCAAGGTGTCACCTCGGCGGCGCCAAGTGCACGTGCCCTGAGAGAGAGACGCTCAGAGCGCGAGCTGACACCACCCTGAGCTGCATGTCCCAAGGTGCGATGGTGGCAGCCGCCTCGTTGATGTGCCGAGAAACCTACATGTTTCTGCTGCCATCTTAACGTGCACGGCTGTTTGGTCGCCCAAACGAGCGTCAGCATTGGGACCAATTCATTTAAATGCTGATGCATTAGCAATTTTAAATTTAGCATTTTGGAAATTCTCTTCACATTGTGTAGACTACACAAACGTATTTGTACCCTTAAGAAGCTGCCTCATTAGGAATGTTTTATCTGCGAACCAGGAAATGTACTTAACACAATATTGTGCCAAACACACATCTTCTTTACGCGTGGGTGCCACTGCAACACCTATCACGCTCACAAGTGAGGCTTTAAGTATGTTGTTAAGGTGATGTGGGCCAACACACAACCACATGTTTCCATTGCTATGCCTGGCCACGACTAAAGGGACAATCCAGAGAGATGTTTCTATTTGTTCTATGACCCCACAAGAAACAAACGACTCAAGTTCTATGTAACCTCCGTCACTTACCGTTAAAAATAATGTTTTGTACCTTGTGGACTTTGTTTCGTAGCTGGACAATTTTTGTTGTGGGCCAAATGCTCCTTACAGCCACACCTGTAAAACCTATTTTGTGTATTCTCCGTCACTTCCTGTGTTAGCACGCTTACAAGATAGCTCCGACTTATGACTTGTGAAACGTAGCTAAGACACTATTCAGCTCGGAATCCCCATAAAAGCTCTTGTATGGCAGGATTATTGCCATGCATATCAACTTGATCCCTTTTAAGCATGTAATCTCCCAGTGACAACTATTCCCGAGCCCCAGGTTCCACACCTAGAAACGGACGAGATTACAATTCCATCACTACAAATCTTTCCGTCACTGTAGCCAATAATGTCTTTTCCCTTTTTCACATGTGATGTGAGAGACTAGCTGTTACTCTGCCAGATGAAACCACTAACATTACCTTCATATTTCACTACTAATTCACCACTAATCCTTCATGGGTTCTGCAGTAGTGTGCTAGTCGCCAGAAAAGTGCTTCGACACCTCAGGTGTAGTAAGCCCTATATAAATGCAAACATTTGTCCCTCTATCCCCCCACTATCCTTATCAATCCAAACAATTAATAACTAACATATCCACCACTCAAATTACTTTGATATTTACACTATACTAATACATTCATAATCATTTATGGATTACCGAAGTCGCAGGCTACTCACAGAAAAAGCGCTATGACGCCTCATCAGGGGTAGTAAGCACCATATAATTGCACACATATATCCCTCTTTCCCTCCACTATCCTTTTTAATACGAATAACTAACATCTCCACTAATTCACCACAAATGCATTATGGGTTCCAGAGTAGCCTGCTACTCACAGAAAAAGCGCTTTGACGCCTCATCAGGTGTAGTAAGCGCAATATAAATGCAAACATATTTCCCTCTGTCCCTCCACTATCCTTTTTAATCCAAATACCTAACTATCATATCCACCACTCAAATTACTTTCATATTTTCACTATACTAATTCACCACTAATCCTTTATGGGTTCCGGAAAAGCGGTTTGGCTCCTCGTCAGAGGTAGCAATCTCTATAGAAATGCAATTACAATACAATACAGCACAATTACAATAAAACATTGCATTGTGATGTTCTATAATTATATATGGTGGAAGGGAAGACAAATCAATTTTTCTCAATAGTAACTGTTTTTTGTTTTGTTTCAGAAGTGAAGAAGGACACCTAAACATTTGATTTCAGAGAGGGACTTGAACCACTTGGACTCTCAACATATTAAGAAGGTGTGGGATTCATATTTTAAATAGCCTGCCCATTGCGCAACATCTTTTTAGGGCTGCAGGTCAGATCCAGGTGTTCTGGGATCTCAATTGTGATGGTTCCCGGTGGTCATGATCTAGGTGGAGCTGTACACACTCTTCCTCTTGGGAGGGGATGGCATTAGCTGCCGACGAGTCGGCTATATTTCCCTTCCAAGGCTGTGGTGCTACCGGGGAATAAATGGTGTCAGAGAGTACTAGGCAATGCTACAGAGCCAAAAACTATTTAGCAATGTATGTGGAAGCAGCTCTCTAGTGTGTTTATCAGAGTAAAACTGGAGACCGGCGGGATCTTATGGTTTGGGGTTCATGTGTGCCAATATGAGTGGGTGTGGAAGAACATGGTCAATTTATTCGGATTATTTCTACCAGGTGGTGGTGCTGGTGCAAGGCAACAAAGCCTTTTCCACATCACACTAATGTTGCACACACCCTTGCTCTGAAGCTAAAGGGAGTCCCAAATCCAGGGCAAAAAAAGGCAGAATGCTACATTGGTGTAAACTAGAACTTTCCCGCTGAGTTTGGTCTTTACTTTTCACTATCTTCTGAAGAGGTCAATGTCCTGCCAGTAGGAGGTACCCACCATCAGGAGGGCCATAAACTTGATTGGGTGATCCCTGGCACTGGGAGGTGGGGCTACACCTGGGCAGAGATGTCTTATGAGATGGGAGCACTGCACTATAAAATAATGACATGGGGGACAGGACCATTTTGGGCACTGAAGAGCTGGTCTACAGAGAGGCTCTCCAAAGGCCACATCACTGGGTAACTATCTTTGAATCCCTTCTTCGGCAATCTGGAACTGGTCCTCACAAGGGACCCGTCCAACCACCTTGGCCATTGCATGCAACATCTCTGGTAGGCTTCCCCTATGTCCAAGTTGTTGTCCTTCATTTGTGTCTACGTCAAGAGCCTCACCAGTTTCCCGGTGCCCAAACCCCAGCACTTCCTTTGTTGTCACTGGTAAGAAAGTGCTGTTCTGTTGGGCATTGGTTGGCTTGGACCTCTACGGCGCAGTGTTTTATGACTGGGGCATACCGTTGTGGTACTGAACCACGCAAAGTCACTAGGACAGGTGTCTGCCCAAAGGGCAATACATGAAGGTTAATCATAGGCTATATGGCTCGTTGTTCCCAATATTGGTACCTGCAGTGTATCTATCCAAAGGCACCCACTGGGGTACCCTGTGATAGCATGAAGCAAAGTCTTACATGAAATGCTGCTGTTTTGCTGCTCTTGCGTCACCCAGACCAGGGCCCTCTCTTTTGCGCTGCAATGCACTGAGAAAGTGCTTTCGAATTTGGGTGATGCTGGGGCAGGCTCTCTACAGCCTATAGATGTCACCACCCAAGATGGCCGCCAGCTCTGGTTCACGCAGCGCCCACACCGGGGCGCTCTCTCTTCCCATGAGTGAGAAAGTGCTGTCTAGTTTGGGCTCTGTGGGGTCCAGGCCTTCTTCAGGGCAGGAGCTGAAATGTCCCAGGAGGACTTTCTACACAAGTTTTGTTTTGTCTCTGGCTGAACACCACTTGAACTAGGGCCCTCTTCTCGTTTCGAAAGTGAGAAAGTGCTTCTAGTTTGGGTAATGTTTAGGGCCGGGTGTGCTCCGCTACAAGACACGTTGGATCCTGGAAAGGGAAGGCAAGTCCAGACTCATCCATTCAGGTGGACTCAGGTGGTCTGTTCTGTGGGGAGAACTCTTGAGGGCGACTATCTTACTGTGTTATATTTTCAATGTGGTGGGTATTTACATATGTTTTATATTATATATATATTTATGGTGCATATGCTTAGCATGAACGGTAACACTGCTTTATAGTATTAAATGTGCCCTAGTGGCCAGAGGAGTCTCTTTTGTCACACTTCTTGAAGTAAAGGGGTCTTAATAACAAGTGTTTTTGTTTTTTTTTACTTGTGGGGAGTATCTTTTTCACCTCTTAAATGCTGCTAGAAAGATTGTGTAAGCTATTCTTTTGGGGCAGAATATGAAACAGTTTCTGTCAACAGGTTTACATCCACAAATTGCATGCAAACATTCTCAAACGTATGATACAGCATGCAAGATTGACCTTTCACCCCTCTGCTTCCTTCCACCTGTCTGCCTCTTCTGTATACAAGTTACTCCAAATCCAATGCCTGCTATCTGCCTTGCAGCTCTTTTTAGACACCATAACAATCTCCATTACTTCCAGCGAGGCATAGCGCCCAACATGGACCCCTGTAATGATCACATCACTATCAACAATGTTTCACAAGGAAACTGGTGTGACTGCATGGTGTGAACATGCAAAACGTACCCGTATAACTAATGGACTGACCACTAACTTTGGACTCACAAGCAGCCTGATATTCACTTTAAGGCACTTCGATCGTCAGGGTTAGTAAGTGCTACATAAACATTCGATTTTGGGATTGTGATAGAGGTCACAGGCAGGCTGGGTCACCTATGGTCTAATACTGCCCTTTCACCAGGGAGTGAACCTGCCTTTCTCTTCTGACCGTACATTGCCCTAACCAGAGCACTTTCTTGGGTTATCTGACGTCTTTCAGAAAGTGCTTTCTAGTTTGGGTGATTGTATGGGGCAGACTGTCTCCAGCCAACATGCAAACACGTAGGATGCATGTTTCCATCGGTAATGGAGTGTTTGCTTTCAGTGCCACAGTGTCCTGTGTTTGTTATGTTTTTGTGGGTATGTAAGTCTGTCCCTCATACTCAGGGCCATTGAAATTATGCGGCAGTAGAGAGCTAACTTATGCTGCAATGTTGAGTAAATTATGCAATTTAGTGCTTGATTTTGTGATAGTATTACTTCTTTGTTTCAGGATTTTTAATTTTTTGTAACCCAGTCTGGGCATTGCTTGTACCTCATTTGTACCCGTCTCACAACCATTTATAGAAATGAGCAACACAAAGTTGACCAGTTCTACTTTCCACTGTGTAGCAACACATGTCACTGTTTTAATAACTTTTGAAAAGTTAGAACTAGAATCATTTTTTAAACAAAGTCTGCGGAATAGTCACCAGATGATGAATTATGTGGCAACTGTGGTAAATCTATAATTATGCGAAAATCGCTGCCGCCGAACAATGGCAACATTTCAGTGGCCCTGCTCATACAGTCGTTAGTTCAGTAGATGAGTAGATCTCTTTATGACAGGCTCATGGATGGGTTCCTGTGGTGCTCAATCATTAGCTGATAGAGCATCTTTATATTAGAGTGACTTGGTGAAGAGTAGATCACTTTATGATTCGGTCATGGGTGGGTTCCTATAAACTTTTTCTGTGACACAGTCCCGGGCTGCTGGTACCAGCCATCGGTTGATTGGCGGATCCCTCTGACTAGATCTTGGTTTGATACACACCTTTATGCTACAACAATTGGTTGATGGGCTGCTTTTCTGGCAGTGTGGATTTCTTTATTGTGCAATGATGGGGGTACTGTGTGTCACAATCATAGGTTGATAAGTACTTTTATGTTACAACCATTGGTTGATGGGTGGATCGCTGCAGTACAGTAATGGGTGGGTTCTTGTAGTATGGTACTGTAATGATCGGTTGACCGGTACCTTCTATGTCACAATGTTTGGTTGATAATCATGGCTGGATCCATGACACCGTCGTGGGTAGGTCTATTTTAGCTTACCGCGGGGCGCATGTACCGCCATCTTGGGAGGGGATGGAATTAGGGGCTGACTGGTCTAGCACCGCACCGCAGAATGTTACATCAACATTTTCTATGATCAATTGAAGGCGCCTCCTCACAGCAGTGAACCCGAGCCACGAAGTCACTTCACTGCACAGCGCTTGTGTTGCATGTTGCTGCCCCATAAGTGCTTTGCGTTGGAGTGATTTCAAGGTGTCATCTCAGCGGCGACAAGAACACGCAGTACCCCAAGAGAGAAGCACAGAGCACGAGCTGACACCGCTTTGAGCTGCACGTATTGTACTGTAATTGCATTTATATAGCGCATACTACCCCTGACGAGGTGTTAAAGTGCTTTTTCGGCGAGTAGTATGCTACTCCGTGATCCATAGAGGATTAATGTTGAATTCGTAGGTGCGAAGAGAAACCTATATGCTTCTGCCTTCTTAACATCCAGTGCAGGGCTTGGTGTGCATATGATCGGCCTATTTGCTGTATTGATCAGGGTTCAGGAAGGGAGGGACTAGGCTGGGGTGTGGATGGTAGCCTAACCACAGAAGAATGTCGATTTTAACCCTAAACAGGCAAGTGGATATGCATGCCTGACTTGAATCTTTCCCATTGTTGGATGAACATGTCTTCAATTTACCCGTAGCTTCCAGTTTTGGATTTGTAAATATAGATGTTACAGCTTTGATGTCTCACTGCTTTTGAATGCATGAATATAAAGCTCCAAATAAAAGAAATGAACCTACAGGCATGCCTCTGCTCGTTAGTTTAAGTTAAGACAGTTACTTTTACCATGTTTCTCCACTCTGCCCTCCCAAAAAGGAGGTTCGTTTATCTGTAACTTGGCTTTATAGAATGTCCAGAGGGGTCCCCGGGCAGCAAACGAGTAAGCCCTTTATGTTAATAGAGTCAAGTGAAGTAAAGCACCAGCGCTATCCTCGGGGATCCTTCCCTCATTTACTTGCAGGGCCGGACTGGCCGTAGCGGGCACCAGGCATTTCCCCGGAGGGCCGCCAGGGCGGGGCCGGTTTTGGGCCCCTGGTGGGCCGTTTTTGCTACTGGGCCGTTTTTGCAGCATAGCTGCAATACCGGCCCCTGTAACAAAATCGGCCGTAACTGGCCCTGGCAAACAGCTAGGCCGCACTCCCAACTCCCAATTCGGCCAGCTGAGCACTTTGCCATGGCGTAGTTTTGGTTCCCAGTCCGGCCGTGTTTACTTAGGGGTGTGCCCCCCTAATGGCAGAGGGTAAAGCGGGTCCTGTGGACTCCCCAGACATCCCCATGCAGGTGGCTGCAGTCACTGACTGCAAGGTGCTCTCTAATCCCCTTTTAAAGTGCAGACAGGTTGTCGCATGCACTGTGAAAACAGGTGGTTCGTTTTTCACCTGAATGCACTGCGCCCAGGGCAGCGCAAGTCTGTGGTTGCCCTGAGGGCATCATAAGCATTTTGGGGCAGACTTATGATGGGAATGCGCCGCGTTTGCGTCACGCAACTGTGGCGTAAACGTGGCGCATCCCTACGACCCATTTACAACGTGGCGCATCTAGGCAGATGCGTCAAGTTGTAAAGCCCTGCGCCACTTGTGGGCGTTCCGGCGCAAGGTGGGCATTCCGGGGCAGGTGCGCCTCGCAAAAGTGGCTGACTGAAATCTATAAGATTTCACTCAGTCACTTTCAGGCCAATGCTGCGTCAAAACCCTGCGCCTGCTTGAAGCAGGCGTAGGTCTTGACGCAGCATTGTATAGATGGGGCGCCCCCGAGCCTTGCTGGAGCTGCGTCGCGCTTGCGACGCAACTCCAGCAATGCGCCACCTTTACGGCACAGATGCGTCACGCATCTGTGCCATTTTTGCCCCATGGTGCGCCGCATTGTAAATGCGGCGCACCATGGGTAGCGGAGCAGCGGCACAAAATAACTGGCGCATCCCTGGGGATGCGCCAGTTATCATAAATCTGCCCCAACGATTCATTGCGCCCGGCGTACCTTTTTAAAAGGTTTGCCATGGGCAATGAAGGTAAATGCGCTGCAACTGTACTATGGCCCCGTCAGTACCCTCTGCAATTTTACTACATGGGCCTTCTGCGAAGAAATGGGAGGCGACTGCAGGTCCTTGTGGTTCACGGGGGTGGGGACCCTTCAGGGTCCCAATCAGATGAAGGCCTTTGAAAATCAGTGAAATATGGGTTGCTGGGTGGTGGGGGTGGGTGTATCACAATCTAAAGGTGGGGAGTCCATCATTTTCTATTAAGCAAATATGATGAACCGTTGTGAGGCGACGCCCAAATTGGGTCTGAAATACTAGCCACTCCCTGTGCCACACATCTGGACTAGGCCACAGAAAGGGGGCAGGTAGCACCATGTGCTGTTGTGCTGTGGCTGTCAAGAGGCAAAGACTGGGCATAAGGGGAACAGAATTTTACACCTCTGAGTTGGATTACTAATAAGCCAACGGAGGAGCTTGCTGGGTAACTACAATCAGCCACAAAGGGGCGAACCCATGCCGTGCTGTCTATCTGTAAAAACAGATACAATCTAAGAGCTGGCAGCAAGTTATACGAATTAAAAAATCTCGTCATGGGAGAGGAAAGGGAAAGAAGACAACACAGAAACAGAAATTAGAGGTGGATGAAAGAGTCCTACCACAGGAAACAAAATGAGAGATAGCAGAGGTACCACATTAAGGGAGGGAAGGCCACAGGGACCAGCAGGCAATGTCAGAGAAGGAGAAAGTAGGAGGGCCCCCCCACAATATGGATTTGCAATGGCAATAGTTTTGCTAGTCTGGAATCAGGATAAGGATATAACTGCCACCTATTAATCTAAATACACATATAATTCAATGATTGGTATATGTATTTGCAACAGATAGGTTCCCAAAATTAGTAAGCATGCATTGCAACAGAAATACAGGAGAACAAACATTGGTGTGTCAGATTTTCTTATTGAAGAATTGAGCAAACATTTTTTAATGGAACATGAAGATTTTATACAGTTTTCGTTTAAATTACTTTATTGCTTTGTTCTTGGAGTTTTGCCGGCAACACATGCTTCACCTCTTACTTTGTGCACAGACCTGGACTCTATTCAAGGCTGTAAGCGATGACATAGTCTCCCATTCAGTTTTGAGGTCAGAGCTTACCTAAGGTAAATTAGGGGGGGTAGAATAATAAGGATGGTCGACATAATTGTGGAGGTCCAGGGCCGGAATGACCGTAGAGTCTCCCTCCAAAGATTTTGAGTTAGGCCCGATACAATCAACCCTTCTATCCATATTGATGTATTTCCATTTATTAACTTTATTTCGGCCACTAGGGCCATAAAAGTGCAAGAACAATAAAACAGATCATGTACACATGTAGTTAAACATTTGGATAACTCCCAATCATCTTCTTGTACAGAGTTCATCCCACAAAAGAACAGAAGAAAAAAATAAAAACACGCAGTGTATAAGAGTTACAGCAGAGATGTAAAATTGTGTATAAAACGATATTGATGTATTTAAATAAATAATTTTCATCCCTGATATCTGCGCAAAGCCATAGTTCTTAGCTTGTGACAGGTTTCCTTGGACCCATCCTTTACTGGCAGGACATTGACTAAAATAGCAGCAAGCGTGGTTGATTCCAGTGGCAGTTTTCTGTTTTGGCGATACCCTGGATAGAGTGGGGAAATACACGTTCCCTCCTCCAAGAATCACCTCATCATTCAGTTGGCCATGACGTGATGAGTCATGGGGGGGGGGGGGTTATCTAGTTAAGCATAATTGGACATTCATACTTGACCCTCAAAGTGAGGTCAGGTACAGGAGCAAGATATCTGCAGGATAAATTATTCCCCTGTCTTCCTCAAGAAACCTCAGATCAAGCACCCAGCTCCTTCCCCAACCTCAACGCATCCAAACTCTAAAATACAGTGGTCGCTCTTTCTCATACCTTGCCCCCCCAACATTGCAATCAGCTCCCCTTCCACATTGGGGCATGTACTTAGCTTTAAAAGACATTTGAAGACCTGGCTCTTTTAACCGCACATGGCTAACTACCCTGCTAGTGCCGAGATGCCCTTTTCGGGACGAGTCATTGCGCTATATTAAGTTATTATAACATAACTAGATTCTAGTGGCAAGTGCCACCCGGGAGGCTTTTCTGGCTTTGAAGACACCTTGTGCCTTCCCATGGGCGATATTCGAGTGGACATCTAGAGGGCTCTGTAGAAGGATCACCCACAGGTCAGCCAAGTGTGGCACCGTAAGGCCTCCCAGTAGGGCGTGGCTGGAAGTGCATTAGATTGCCCTCTTGTATTGGCCACCAGACTAAGCCCCGTCATTGCTATTTCCATCTCAGTCTATCAGCTCCAGCGATGGCACCCCTTTTTCACTCTACCCCTTACAGCAACCCCCCCCCATGACATCCATTCCTAGCACTTCTTTTTAGCACTGAGTCTTTCTCATCTTTTGTAGGCACAACTCGGTCCCTGGGGGAGGTTTGTGGATGCACTGATGTACCTCTGCCCCCACTGTCAAAGAATATGCATATTAGCACCTTCCTGCTGATTGGGCGATGGTTTTATCTCCGCTTTTCTGGCATTTAAAGCTAAAAAAGATAAAGCCCTTGCTGATATGCCCCCAGATTGTCTGTAGCCCTAATAAACAAAACACAGAAGCCCATGGAGACAACTAGACCCAAACCTTAATGGTGAGGCTAACACTAACTACAAGCATTGGTGGCTGACCCAATTTCAATGACTGATTCAAAATGACTTGGGGGGAGACGGGTCCCATCACTGTTTTGGTCCAATGCATAACACGAAAAATCGATTTTTGGGAAAATATGTGACCTTTAGTGAATTGTAAAGCACACTGGACCAGTACCATTGGTCTTAGCATACAGGAACTTACCAAACGTCATGGTATTTTATGGTTCTCCTTCAAGGAATGGTTGTGAAAGAAATGATAACTGTTGCATGTTGATGCACATTCAACAAGTTTACTAAAAAGAATGTGATGATTCTGGTTCTAATTCTAGTTTCTTTGATAATTAATGGCAATTGATGCCCTATTAAATACAGTGGATCCCTTGCATTGGTCTTCATCTATGAGGGCTTCAAAATACTTTTGCAATAGATTTGGGCTTCCTCCCCTTCCATGATCCCCCAAGACATTTTGGAAATCTGGTAAATGGTGAAGTTTGATCCATTACTAAGAGATAACTAATGAGGTGGTGGTGGCTGCATAATCCGGAAGGACAAAAGGACCGAGTTACAACAGAGCTCAGGACGGAGAGAGTCCAAATGCTTTGCAACCAGAATGGAGACAAATCTGCCTCCATTACGCACCCTCCTATTTTTAGGAAGCAGCATGTTTTCTATTTTTTGCCTAAGAAAACAGGGCTTTGTAAGGAATGCAAGGGGTGATACAATGTGGAAGAAAGGCAAGGATTGCTACATGGAGGGCACAATAACAAGTACACACTATTCTTAAGTTAGATAGTTTGGTGACTGGAAAGCTGGGAGCAGGCCTTGGAGCCAGGAACAGATATCCGACAGCATACAGAATTTACATTACCTGAAGGCGCAAATATCGCAGCTAGATTTTCATGAACCTCCAGCTAGGAGGCACATGTCATCATACAAGAGTGAAACTTCTCTGGAGCAGAGCCCAGATCATCACTCAAGGATTAGGTATCATCATCATTGGACAACTGCTGGAAAACAAAGTGGTATGCGTAAAGATACCTTGATTTAATAAAGATTAAACAGAAAATTGATCTGCCATGACCTCTGAGAAATTTTGAAAGTGAGAGGGTTGGAAAATGACATATGGGGAAGTGGACTTCTTTTTTGGCCTCTCAGGTAGAAAAGAAATAAGCCATGCCACATCATTGTATTAACTTGTTCCAGTCAATGGATAATCACTGGATAGGAAATTGGTACTAAGATCTTGTAATATATGGAAACTGCTCTACTTACGTAAACAAGAATCATTTGACATAGAAATCATTTGACATAGAAAGAAGAGCTACTTTCATACCAAGGAGAAGATGGATTCCAGATCGATCATGGACAAGGAGTTACTTTTGATGAAGAGAAAGAAAATTTGGCCCCCAACTGTGTTTTTTCCAATGGATTTTGTAGGGCAAAATCATCAAATGGATAAGTAAGATATCCCTAAGACTTTTAGGTCTACTGAAGGTTTTTTAGCAGAGGAACAACCACTTTTTTTCCAATCACAATAACCTACCGCTCAAAGTAAAATAATATTACAACAAAATCATAATGGTTCATAACACAAAAAAGCAGGCAAAACAAAATGCAGCACAACATTGCAGAAAGACAAAAAAATTGTAAGAATGCACCACAAAACACAACATTACAAAAAACAACTCAACAACACCATCTAGCAAAACGCAACATAAAAAGACGCACCAAAGTTATAGTCATATTGTGAGTACTAAATCGTGATTTTTGCACCAAGAATTGCCTTGCTAGAAAAGTATTGAAATAATTCCAATCAAAAATGTTTTGGGATCTGATCATATAAGCCATACAAATCAAGACTATAGAATTTTGAAGGCTGCAGGTGTCATACAGATGACATGATACCATTGCCAAACCACACAGATTTTCTCATAGAGGTGAATGTGTTGAGCAGGCCGGCCCGAATTATAGATTTTACCATGTTGATTCTATAGGCATATAAAATGGCCCCATAGCTTGAAAGATGGTAGAGAAATATCAATCAAAGAACCAAAGATTTAAGATACAGAAAAAGAAAGACAATACCACTGAATTCTACCTGCAAATTCGCAAAGGTCCAGATATTTCAATAATTGTCAATAATCAGCAACATGATTATTCTAGCTAAGGAATCATACTCATGGGTTTCACAATAGAAGGATGATATATCAAATTTTTAACAGATTTTCTATACAGTGCAACATAATTCTCATTCAGTAAGGTACAACTATAGCCAGATCCAATTATCAATTATTTGTAATAAAGTTATCCAATACCTCAGAACTAACCTCTAGTATTACGAGGGAAGGAACAGGAGGTCCCTTTTGTAATTAATTACTCTGTACCGCCCGGTTCAACATTGTCTTTGCCAGTTCATTATCCTACAAATTAGGAGATAACCTACAAATTAGGAGATACAAACTGATAAGTTATCATGATGCTATAGTTGTTCAAAACCAGCAAGCTTTATTAGAATGGTTTGAAGATATAAGCATTATGAAGGAACAAGTTTTATGCATGTAAAGAACAGATTTTTTATTGAATATATATATATATATATATATATATATATATATATATTTCTGTATAACGGTTTTAATTAACTTTGCAAATAAGATGTACTTAGTTCATTTTTTTTTCGATCTTGTTTTGAAAAAAATTACAGAATCTAAATAAAAGAGTGCATCTTCATTATTTATAAAATCCACCACATTTACATACATGTTGCACTTTTCTCACAACCAAAAACATCTTAATATGTTTAACGGCCATCAGATGCCTTGGGCCTGATTCCCAAAGAGCCTCTGCACCTGTAGCAGAGGCCCCGCCATTGTGGAGGGAGTCTCCGCACTCGGGATGGGATTCCCACAATGGGAATTCTCATTGGAGAGATCCGCCCGGAGTGTGGGGCCTTCCCATGACTGCGGGGCCTCCGCCGCAAGTGCAAAGGCCCTTTCAGAATCAGGCCCCTTTTGTTTAAAACCTGTGCACTCTATGTTCCTTTCAAATCTTTTAACAACCAAATATTATCAGTCCATCATCAGTTTCACTATTGACATGGCACTTCAAAACTCCTGCATTGCTGTTTCACGACTTTACACAATGTACAATCAGGACAAGAATGATATATAGTACATCTAGTACATGCACTGCCATACATTACCCCCACAGGTATACTGTGATAGGTGACCAGCTATTAGTCAACAGGCTCCTTATTCATAGTCAGTCACAAGAAATTAATCTCAGTCAAGAAACATTACTCACTAATGTCTTTGCAGGCTTTATGCGGAGACCGTACCTCTATTTTCATTTCAATGACCAAAGTTGGTCTCCACATGGTGATAACTCAGATTTTTTTTATACTTTTCTTGCAAAATAATAGCAAAAAAAATGATAATCTGTCAATGACACTGTGATATTACATTTTCAGCATATTCCTTTTCAATTTTGTAAAGGAAAAAGGCAATATACACAATTCTAGAGGAAGCAAGGAAATGGAATTTAACCAGTGGGGAAACAGAAAGAGAAATGAGAAATGAATCTACCACTTACTATTATTTAGTAAATTTTGCACGGACCAGATATTGCATACGCACAATCTTATTTAAAATAGGGCAAGGCATATTGTACAAAGTACACAAACTGGTTGGGCTTAAAAGTACTTTATTCCATTTCTTGCACTCGAGCACCTCCATTCTCAGCCCATGATCTCCTGTAATGCCCCGTGACAACCATTCATGAGTCCCCGAACCCCAGTGCCCTTAGGTTCCACACCTAGAACCTGATAACGTTACAATTCCATCACAACACATCCCCCTTTTTATATAAATAACAGAAGCTGCATTTACTATAAAAACTGTAACAAATATTTAAGCTTTGAAATTACAAATGCAGTAACTGTAACTTAATTACATAGTTATACTCTGAATTGTATAAAGCTTAAGCATTACTGTGTATTGTATTGTATTGTAATTGCATTATATAGCACTTACAACTCCTGATGGTACATATTCCTCCAAGCATTTGAGTGTTTTTTTTTGGTCCTTTTTCCCACTACACTTCCATCCTTCTGTGCCAACAACCTTTCATTGTCCAATTTCCCCTCAACTACTTGTTCATTTCCACATTCAACTATCTCACCACTCTCCTCATCATTTTCCACAGATTCCATTACACTTCCATTCTCAACCCTAGGTTCTTCAATGACCTCTTGACTGCCAAAACACACATAGGCCTCACTTCCACCTTCCTGTATATTGATCTTCGTACCAATCAGTCCTCCCACCAGCTGGATTCCAACAACTGTGACTCACCACCAGATTCTAATACTTGTGACTCACCGCCTACTTCCCTCCAAACATCATTAAAACCAACAGCCACTCTCTTCATATTCCACACTTTACGATCACTCAATCTCACTGAGTTACGCAACATTTCAACAACTTCTTTAGGTTCATAAAATTTAGACTCCCCCTTATGCACAAACCAGCCTTCTTTATTCCAACCCAATAAACATCTTTAATTTTAAATGACTTAGCCCCCTTTTTCATGTCATAGTATCCTTTTCTCCTTTGGTGGTTAACCAACAAATTCCTTTGCACCTTTTCAACTGACCACTGTTGCACCTCCCCAGTAAATAACTATCCAGGGGTAAATTTCGTTCTGGGACTCCTCCCCCCCATCAGGACGAGTGGTGATTCACCAAAAATGTAATTTATGGTGACACAATAGGCTCAAACCATCTTGCCCAAATGAACTAAGAGGTTCTCCTTGCTCTCCAAAGCCAATTGTATAACACCCTTGACTAAGCTGCTGAACCTTTCCACCATTTAATTCCCAGTATGATTTTATAAAGCGGTGGTCTTGTGCTTCACTCCAACATGCCCAAAATTTGACTCAGCCTTATAGCAGTGGTTCCCAAACTGTGCGCCGCGGCACCCTGGTGCTCCGCCAAAACCAGCCAAGGGCGCCACCATCGCTGATCATTATCACCGGCCCGGGGGCCGAGATAAAAAGAGTCATCTCACTGCAAGGAGGGGGAGGGCAGTAGAGGGAAATACGGGGAGATACATGGCCAGTCTGCAATTGAAGCCGCTTGACATCATCTGGAGGGAAATATTTGTAAAATCACCTTTCATCAAACCATAACTCATTCCAGGCTGAGCAGCAGTGCGCGGGAACTATACTTTCTAATTTTAAGATGCATATGAACTTCAAGTTTAGGAAGTACAAGAATTCTTACATATAGGCATGGCCATATAAATTAGGCGATCTCACGGCCTCTGCGTTTTCTGCATATCTATGAATTTGATGCGTTTGTCACGCAACCCGTCAGCTCGTGCACCATCTGCTGAGTTTAACACAACTTTGTTTCTAGCTTAACCGGATCAAATGTTACTATCAACTCAGCAATACATGTTGCTGAGCAGTTGAAGGACCTTTGGAAATGTTGACTGGTCACCTTTAGTTTGCTTGCTGTATTTTGGTGTCGAATTGGTACTAATAAGGTGAAACTTTTGACCAGATAGCGCTAACGTGCAAAAATAACAAAAAGGCCTTGTTGGGGGTTGTGTGCAATATATAAATACAATTACAATTACAAGTATGATTACAAAATGTGTCATCTTTGTGTAATAATTAACATGAGTGAAGAAATACACGGTAGCAGGCGTTGCCCTTACTGAGAGTGTTTTCAGTTTGTTTTGAGCAGCTGCTGAACAATCCCCACGTGAGGACAGCAGGACAGGAAACGGTTTGTTATTTTTTATGAGCTCAGGCCACTGGAATTGACATGTCGTCTCAGAGGAGGACGCACCCAAGTCTATGGTACAAGGACATTAAGATAGATTGTATTTCCAAAAAAGAATTGTGGTCCACAGAGTCCAATGCCCACAGTGATAGATCTTCTAATTTATTTATCTTTCTGTCCATGTTTTCCAGGATTTATGAAGAAAAAAAGATTGGGCTGCATAGCCCCCACGTTGCCATCTGATACCTTCACTGTTTGACTTTCTTAGCACTGAATTGAATACGATCCTCTGTAATTCCAATCCAGTCGCTCTCATTCATGACAACAATACTCCATAATGTGGTTAGTGCTGATGTTTTACTGCTAATTACAGTGGTTTGAATAGGCAGACAGTATTTAACAGCACTAACTTCCTTAACTGGAGGTATAGCACCAGCAGTACTCTGAATGCCTTGGCATTCTTTTGATTGGTTTTAGTACATGAATCCATGGCTACAAAAATAGGTTTTGTCTTTCTTGACATGATTAGAGCTTCCTTTACTACTGGAATTGAACTGGACACATGTACGCCATCTGAGTGGACTTCGTGTCCAAACGAACCTGCAGTGGATGCCATTTTGTTAAAAAGATGGTCTAGTCTCCTGGTTATACCGACTGCCTAGCAGCATTATAAAACTGCAGATGACGCCGACGTGCAGCGGATGCATGCAGCGGGAACGCCGCCGGCGCGCCAAAGGCAAGCCCGTCTGCGCCCATCCACGCCTGGACCGGGCCAAGGGCCAGAAACACTACATCTCTTCTGCCAGGTCTGCCCTTCACAAGGGAGTCCCTACTGTCATTTAACTTAACTCCTACGATGTGTCACAACACATTAGACGTTGCCAATTGGGAGGGACCGATCAGTTGTAGAACCTGAAAAAAGATGTTAAAGCCCTTTCAGGCTCCACAAGTTAAAAAGAATGCCTTGCAGAGTAGTCTGCACGGTGGCCTCATGCATGCTAGGTCAATGAGTAAACACACACTTCACATTCATGATTTAATAACTAATGAAAACCTAGATTGTCTTTTTGTGACTGAAACATTGCTGAAGGCCTGATGCAACTCAGATATTGCAAAGGCCCTCCCGCCCGGATATCTCATTCAGAGATCGGGCAGATTAGAGCAACGTGAGGGTGGCCTGGCAATCATCCACCGTAGCACCATCAGGTGTACTATAGTTCAACTACCTGACTTAATAGGAGCGAAGGGCCTCTTTATATCAGACAGGTGCAAGACCCCCTCAAGTTTAGTAGGAAACTAAAGACCTGGCTCTTCCAACTGTAGGTTTCGGCCAGCTCTCCGCATGGAGATGTTTCTTTCTGTTAGCTGTTATGGGGTCTTTTTGTTTCAGCATCGGGACACTCCTGGGAGTAGCTGTGTGCTTTATAACTGCAATATAACATAAGATAACAAACCTACATACCTTGCATTTTGCGAGTCTATAATAGCAAATTGGTAAAATTCGCTATTATAGACTCGCAAAATCCAATTTTGATACATCTGGCCCATTGTCCATAAATAAAAGGCCATCCATGTCAATAGCAGGTGCATGGGCACTCTAGCCTTGCCATAGATTTTTCATCACCAGGTTCTCTCCTTCTGAAGAGTCAAGTCATTGTTACTTCACATTTGAACGCTGGACAACCCTCTTGCTCAAACTAAAAACGTCACCCTTTTCATGAACATAAAAGTATTCCCAGTGGGTTCAATTTATTCAACAAGGAGATTATCCCCATCTACAATACTCTTCACAATGTGTAAACAAAATTCTTAGACAATTAATAATACATGAAATCAATATCACATTCGTGGCAAAATTAGTCAATGTAAGGCTAATAATATGTATATAATAAACGAAACAATAAATGTTATAAAGAATAGCCAGGATGTATTCATCAGAACTTGTTCATATTGTTAAAAACACATAATAAAAGTACACAATTAATTTCACAAACATATATAAAAAACACAATATATTGTTTATAAACTATTCTTTTATGGTTGAGTGTCTCATATATATATACCTAATTAGTGGAGAGCTGGGCCTCGAAAAGTGCAAAGCAGAAATATTAACTCAATCTTGCCACAGGATTAGAAAATTGCTTGTTTTTATAAACAATATATTGTGTTTTTTAAATATGTATGTGAAATTAATTGTGTACTTATATTATGTGTTTTTAACGATATGAACAAGTTCTCCAGTAACATAATCATTTCTGCAGCTTCTTTGCAAGTGACAGCTTGCTGCTTAACCTCCGCAGGGATCCCATCACCTCCTTGTTCCTCAAAGTGTAGATCAGTGGGTTTAGCATTGGTGTAAATGCACTATAAAAAAGAGCCAGTAGTTTGTCCACCTCCAGGGAATAGCTGGCCTTAGGTCGCAGGTACATGAATGAGGCAGTACCATAGAAAAGGCTGACAGACGTCAGGTGGGCAGCGCAGGTGGAGAAGGCACGACGTTGACCCTCAACAGAACGCATCTTCAGCACAGTGGAGGCAACACGTACATAGGAAGCGAGGGTGAGTACAAAAGGGGTGAGCAGAATGACCGTACCGATAACAAAGTTTGTAACTTCATTAGCAGATGTATCCGCACAAGCCAACTCCAGGACAGGTGGGAGGTCGCAGAAGAAGTGGTTGATGATGTTGGGTCCACAAAATGGCAAGGTAAAGATAAATGATGTGTTGCCTAAGGAGAGCAGTGTACCACTGGCCCAACATCCGGCAGCCAGACCCTGGCACAGTCGCTTGTTCATAATAATATGGTATTGCAAGGGGTGACATATGGCTGTGTACCTGTCGTACGCCATTACAGCCAGGAGGAAACATTCGGTTGTGCCCATGAAGAACAAGAAGTACATTTGAGTGGCACAGCCAATGAACGAGATCCTCTTGTCCTCAGCCAAAAGGTTAGTCAGCATCTTGGGCACTGTGACTGATGAATAGCAGATCTCAAGAAATGAGAGGTTGCGGAGGAAGAAATACATTGGGGTGTGTAGGCTGGGGTCTACATGCAGGACTAACATCACAGTGGCATTTCCGGTTATAGTGGTGAGGTAAACAATTGAGAAGATGATGAACAGTAGGAAGCGGATCTCAGGGGAACCAGTAAAGCCTAAGATGATAAATTCTGACACAGAGCTCTGGTTCACATGCCCCATTGGTCTGGCCATGGTATTGCTGTTCCACAGGTAGAGGTGGTGGAGGAAAAAATACTCACCAGCAGAAATGTGTAAATGGTGTAACTCACACTGCTTATGCCAGGATCTCTATAAATCAGTGTGGAAAGGATGGTACTTCCGCAAATAGCTACAAATGTATGCATACTCCACATATCAGTCTCCACACTAAGGGCTTCATTTAGCAACCAACATTTCAGGTGGCTGGCCACCCAAATCTATGGTTTACGATCAGTTTGGATTGTTGATGATGTTGCTCATGCCGTCAAAGCTGGTGCTTTTTCAATGAAAAAAAGAAAAAGAAATTGGTGTTAACATCCTCCACTAGATGAGAACCTTCATCATGTATGGTGCTAATCAACCCCCAACTCTCATTTCATCTCTACATCAGTAGCACAATATCTACTGTGGCAAAATAAAACTACTAACCAGAATAAAGCCAATCTACCTCCCTGGCCCTGTTTCAATTAATGGAACTCAGCTCCTCAAGTCCATTCAGCACTGGTGTTCTAAAATGGAAATCTCAAGGTTCCAACGGATTGAAAATACTGTGAACACGACTCACAAAACCTAGAATTTAATGCATAAGTGTGATGTCATTACTGTGGTTACTGAGGCCAAACGCCACTCCTACGGCCAAAGCCAGGCCCTAGAATGTCCTCCAACAGAGTCAAAGTTTTTTATATTTTTTCTTTACTTTAATTATTCCTTCGTTATCTCAAAAATACATCACAGCAGCAGCCATCATAATGCGGAATTGGTCACAAACATAAGGAATTCATGTAAAAATTAAAACAACTCAAGGAACTATAACATATGTTTTACTGTCTTTTGAGGATAGGAAAATATGGACACATTACGAAAAGGGAAGAAAAAAGGTGAGAGGGAAACAGAAATAGAGAGGCAAGATTGGATGAACATATTTTTCAATAGTTTTTAGATTTTTATATTAAATTGGGTTTAAGAGACATTCTTCAAACAAAACATGGGGTCAATAATATAAACATTTTCACTGTAGATGTGTCCTAAAATATCATTCATCAATCGGCTCCAAATCAGCACATCAATCGTCTCCAACTAGCCCAAAACGTAGCGGCAAGATTGCTGTCAGGAACTTTAAAATGTGTCTCCGTAAGAGAGGAGCTGAGGCAACTTCACTGGCTCCCGGTGAAACAAAGTGTTCGCTTTAAGGCATTCTGCACCGTCTTTAAGGCCATTAATGGAGCAGGACCCGACTTCCTTAGGCGTATTCCTTAGGTGTAAATTCCTTTGGTACGTCCCGGGAAGAATGCTATGCTCCACAGGAGCCAAATATGTTCAAGTCCCCTCATTCAAAAGAATCAACTGGGGAGGTAGGAGCTTCATCAACTGTGCTTCGAGGGCATGGAACGAGCTTCCCTTCCATCTCAGGAATGCACCGGATCTCCTCTCCTTTAGAAGGGGGTTGAAGACTTGGCTCTTCTCCCAGTAGCACACATCTTTTTTCCCTAGCAACTAGTGCTTAGCGCCAGGACACCCCAGGGTAACCGTGCGCTCTATAAGTGCGATTAACATAACATAACATTCGAGTGGGTTGCCTAAGCCCCTAATATGACACCAAGAGCTGCTGAAGAGTAGAGATAGGACCATCAAAGACCTACCGCAGCGGGCAAATTACAAGTGCCTGATCACAAGTACAGTGTGGTGTAATCAGGGGAGTAGCTTAGTAGAAATCAGGGGTGTGGCGGTGAGATTTCACACCAAGCCCTGAAATGTACCCAGCCAGCAAAAGAAAATAGCACCACGAGTTATGGAAGTGCTGGGGATGGGGGATATTATAGGGCAATGATACCCAAAGTACGGCCCTCCTGACCTTTATGTGCTGCCCCCTGGTCAACAGAAGCACTGAGCTTTTGTTCTGTTGACTCAGCACTAACAACAAAAATATGTTAAATCAACAGGCAATCATTTATTTAAAGGTTAATTGCAGTTAAAGAAAGGAAATATCGAGGGTGTCCTGCACCGCTTAACTTCAGGAACACCTTCAGTTATAAAGACATCTTGCAGCCAGCGTGTAAAAATATGATAAAGTCTCTTCAAAATTCAAAAAGTGTATTTTATTAACACCCAGAAACTGTTTCAGATTAGGAAATTAGTAGGTCAGATTGTATCAGTGCATTGAGAAGTATTAATTTAGAAGTGATGCTTTTCATACATGAATTTAGAAACATGTATGCTTCCTCCTCACCCTGACAATAATGCCAATAGTGAACTCAAGAGGCAAGCCAGTTGTTATGTGCACTCTTTGGGTGGCTTCGGTTCCTATTATACATGAACAATATTATAATGGTTAGTTAAATCAAACACAGGAAAAGTTTTGTACAACACACACCCTGAAGTCGTGTATTTCGAGGCCCTAGTATAATGACTAAAAAGGGGGAAAATGAAATAAAACAATTGCCGAGGATGACACCATTTGGTCAAGCCAAGATTGGATCCCAGGTTTTCTAATTTCATATTGTGCTATTCAATTCAGCCATTAGATGTACATACTTCACTTCCCCATCACCCACCATAACTCCACCACCCCTAACCCCTGACCACCACTTTGCCGCATCAGGGCGGCCTCGGTTAGACCACCAACCGAACCTTTTGGACCTTCTGAAAATGTTTGCGAATACTCATGTAATAGGGCATGAGGGATTTTGAAGAAACAGAAGCTTTTCCTTTTTTTCTTATAAATGCCAGTGAGTAAGTGAGCTTTATTCTGATAAATAAGGAACAGTGATGAAGTGCCTACGGGTGCCTAGAGTTTGCTTAGAACATGACTTGAAGGGCAAGAAGGTGTCCGGCACTCCACGCTTTAACCCATTTGCTGCGGGGGTAATCCCCCGCTGTGCTAGGGGTGAGGGGGGGCGCACAGTGCCCCCATGCTCATGACGAGCTCAGCTCGTCATGAGGCACGGCGCTCCTGTGCTCATGACGAGCTGAGCTTGTCACAAGTGCACCGGCTCCCATGGAACGCTCAGCACAGCAGGGGAATCATCCCCGTATGCGAGCGTTCCACGGCTCATGACGAGCTGAGCTCGTCATGAGCACCGGAGCACCGTGCCTCATGACGAGCTCAGCTCATCATGAGCATGGAAAAGGTTATGGTTATGTTTTGTGATGCTAGTAAGTATGAATAGGAGCATTGGCAGTGTAGCAGGCTCATACAAGACTTTCTTGCAGCTGGCACATCAGACATTAGCCCGGTACTCTTAATGCTCAGTATGCTCCCGGACACAGCTTGTGCCGATATCTCTCCCAGTGTCAATGATCCGCCTCTAGGTACCTGACCTTCCCAGACAGAGCACCATTCCTCCCAACTCGCTCCTGTTTGAAGGGTTCAAACAATGCCTCACCTCATGTTTGGATTTCAAACAAGTGTAACGCCTCCTAGACCTCAGTATTATGACGTGACCTCAAAGCTGTCCTCACTTAAACTAAAAGCCACTACAGAAAAATGGGACTTGTACCCATTAGAACGAGGTAGATGGGGCTAACTCCCACTACAAAACATGGGACTAGTATCCATTAGAACTACGTAGATGGGACCAACACCCACTACAGAATGTGTAGCTGGAACTAAAACCCACTACAAAACAATGGGACTTGCACCCATAAGAACTGCGTAGATGGGACAAAAACCCACTACAGACTGCGTAGATGGGACTAACACCCACTACAAACTATGCAAAAGGGAAAAACACCCATCATAAACTGTGAAATGGGATTGACACCCAAAAGTGAAGATGAGATTAACAAAGAACTGTAAATAAAGTAAACTCCCTCTTATCAACCTCATATCAACTATTAGCCAAGAATGTGTGACACAAAAAAAAACCATTTGTGGCCTTAAAATATAATGTGCGTAAAACAAAGTTGCATGGACACAGTGTAAGAACAAAATAGCACACTCGGAAGGTGCAGAACATCCTTAAGCTGAAAAAGAGAAAACGAGGAAAGTGGTGGCATACTGAACACAGGAGCGAACACTCTCACACTAACTTTAGGCTACAATAGACAGGCAAAGGTAAAACATAAAATATCACTCTAATGCTATGTTGTGAATGTCACCACTTAGTTTGAAAATAATGCATTTAGAGACTGCATAGTATTGACAGAATCGTGACTAGAAGCATTATGAGAGAAAACTCATTAAAAACGACAGACAGTCAATTGATAAGGGTATCCTTTATTTTTTATTTATTTATTTAGTGTATTCTATAGCGCGAACAAGACCCAGCGTAGGGTGTCAGCGCTTTACAGTAGAGAGTCATCAGTTGTTAATGTTTCATACTTCAGTTTAGCATATATAGTATCCTGTCACCGCTGTACTGTGCCCCTCACTGCCTCACATGAGTGATACTGAGGTGTCTGATATACACATTACATGGACTGTCAGGCACTGGTACATGCGCTTTACTGTGAAGTCTACTATCCAGAGTAAAACAAATGTCAGGCACTGGTACCTTACCACAAGTGTTCCATTTCTCCAAAATGAAGGACGGAGCAGAAGCGCGCCGGGATCTACCAACGCAGTTTGGCAGAAATAAATTGAAGACAATTTGGAGAGCACAAAATACTCTGTGACCTGGTAGAAGGAAATTAAAGAATGATTGTAGAATACAGGGTAATCTGTGGCCGTGAGCGTGTGCAAAGCCTCCAATCCCTCACCATGTACAGCCATACAGGTTGAGTGCTGTAGCCAAACACAAAATAGTAGCATAACAGATGAGGCTCCCCGGGTGGCTCAATGCGCGTTGATGCCAGCAAACGTCCCATGCCAGCCAGCAGCTGCGTAAAAGCATCAACGTCACAAAAGATTCCTCAGCTGCTCCGCGCAACGAAACTTCAGGTAAGGGTGCGCGAACTCTCAACGACTTGTGCCATCACTTTGAATAAACACCAAAAGGGTTAAACTGCCATTGTCCCTAAAATTGTCTAACATGGTGTACATATAGCCCCTGTGCCTGCCATGTGTCTTAAAAGCACCAAAACTGTCACAGACCGTCACGTCAAATGGTCACGGGACAAATGTTGCAGCCTGCATCAAATGGATCCATGTTCTGGTACCTTGGACCAACAACCAAAAGTCCCACAAAATGTGTTGTGTTTTAATGGCTGTTACTGCCCTGAATCAACTAGTATTTACATCCACATCCAGTTGAATGCCACCAGAACACTGCTAGCGTGGACTGCAGCGCAAACAGCAAAGCTCTTCTCACAGGCAATACAGCTGATCCTCCAAGGTCCAAACAGCTTTCAGTAAAATTTACACAGCAAAGCCCGACCGTAAGCATAGCGGCCATGCTCAACTGACATGGTGAGCCGGACATTGTGTAGGCATGCAATAGCAGGAAAGAACAAACCAGCGCACTTTATAAGTTGAGTAAAAGAAACAAAAATCCACAGTGGTTTGACAAGAATACTTGGAAACACCAGAACTTTTAACATGTAGTCCCATATCCATAATGATGTAGAATGAGGACGTGGAAGTAGTGCGGCATAATTGTCCTTATATGAAGTCCCATGAAGCATTTACAAGCTGGGGCTGTTTATTGACAAGGACAGAGGTGGAGTACTGAGGGTCACACAAGCTGCAGTGGAAGCAGGAATAGGCAATCCTTTAGCTCAAAGAAGTACAAGCAGGCTGGGTCTGTCCGGTGAAAAGGACACTGGTGGCGCTGACACTCCTTGTACTTCAGACTGGAGGTTTTCTTCTTAGTTTCTGGAGGTTTCTTAAGAGATTTCTTGTTTCAGAGTCCTTTTTAAAAACACGTGTAGTTACATTTCAAGAATCGTCGCCAAAAATCTGTAGTAACGAGGTCTGCAGCCAGGATGTAGTTTTCAGTAGATTTTTGAGTTCAGTTACAAGTAGATGAGTTGTAGAGATGCAGCCCCAACAGGAGCAGTCTGCCCTGCTGCTCAGCCCATACTCCAAGTGACACAGTGACCAGATAAAATACAACACAGGTGACAACATATTCATTTCAAAACTCCTAAAATTTCAGTGGATTACCCTTCAGAGCCACACCATGTGGAAGGTTTAGATTGGGGGGCAGAAGTGAGCCCGAGTACACACAGCACATTAGCAGCACTAGGTCGATTTTCTTCCTCACAAAAATATTAAGTTATCAACACAAAAAAAGCACAATGAAAGAGGACGCTCAAGAAACTGTTTTTTGTATCATTTATTAAATTCAGATTTGCACTGGATTCACAGGCCAGAAAAAAACTCCCAGAAATTGACTTTTAGCTTTTATTAGGAGAGGTGGGCACCCGACAAGCCCTCTATGAAGTTACGCCCCTGGATCAAATAATTATGTCACCCGATTAAATCAGACAGCCTCTTTTTGGCTAATAACATGCAGATTTTGGTCCTTATCACACCACAGTATCATGTCCTGGTAAATATCGATTATCTTTCCCTTGTTAAATATCCACAGATTTGACCCGTTGAAAGGCATCCAAAGGTGCAAACTTTATTGCACCCTGTTATTATCTGGTGCAATAAACATCTTAGTTACTTCTTATAACTTTGATCCCTGCGTAAACAGGTGTTAGTGCAGGGGTCGTAATTTAAAGGGCCATTTCTAATCAGGCCGTCAAGTCACAATTTCTTCATTTTAAATATACATTTAGACTTCAGCATTTGGATCAAGGTGACTTACACTGAGCAGGAGGCGCTATTTCATAGGACTATAAAAGCTGGCAGGGCACTGGACTGCCACCTCGAGCACTGCATAGTGTATGTGCATACCTCGTGCTTGTAAGTAGCTCTGTCGCATAATTTCCTTCTGAAGATTTTCGCCTTTATACATACACTAGTCTCTGGTCCATAAGTTGTTAAAAGTGCGCATACTTTTACTTAACGAAACAAGTATGTCAACAGAAATTTTGGGCATTTATTTGCAAGAAAAGTGTTAGTTTGGCACTTGAAGTTTAGAGTTAGGTTCACAAAGTCATTAAGGCCAAATAAGTCATATAAGCAGCACCCCTCAGACCTGATGGCGTGGACAGGCCTGCAATACCAGACCCAGGTACCCAAGGTCTAGAGGAAACACTGAGAAATGTGCGCAGGGTCACACCCCCCGCACTCTGTCCAATCTGAAGACCCCTCAGCCTCACGGTTCCCCTTCAGTTGGATGGTTCCCTGCTGCTATGACCATCAGCAGAGGTCTCCTTAGGTGAAATCGGTGAGAGGTGTTTCATTTTGATGTAAAACATCATCATTTTTGGAACGGGATTGCAAGGATTAAAACTATATTAAAAAGGCGAATCGGGTGCAGACATCAACCACTAAAGAATTGACTGCTGACAAATGAAAATACAAATACAACTGAGGCAAATGTGTTTGCATGATATGGCAAATACCATCAACATTCTATTAAGTCAGCACAAAACTATTATAGCATAAATCGCCAGGTGTGATTGGTAATAGAATGTAGGAGTGGGGAGATGAGCCTCATATTTTAATTTGTGGACAAAAATCTCACTATACCTCCATGTGTCATACCGTAGAGATGTCTAAAGCAAGCACGTGAGGCTGAGCCCCAGGGCCAATCTCTGCAGTGAGATGTTGTGTCCCTTAAATATTCTGAAATATTATACTGGGTGGCTTGGCACTGATGGTGCCCACTAGGACACAGACAAGCACAGCCCTAGTCTGCTCTGGATATTGAAGAAGGGGGCAGTGAGAGGAAGGAGGGGAAGAAACAACACCATTCACAGGGATGAGATTCAGTGTTGAGACTGAAAAAGGAGGCAGTAAGTGAAAGACAACCTCAGGGAAGGTGAATGACAGTCAAATGGCTGAGGTGAAGTTGTGTGAAAGACAAGGGTAAGTCCCATAAACTGCTGTGGCTTTTATGCTTGCTTCTGATAAAGAAGAGCTTGGCACAATTACATGAGACTTCAAAATATCACAGACTAGTGGAGTGAGGTGTTGTGTGATAGTGAACTCTGTGCCCCAACACATGCCACGCCCCAATACATTATTCCAACCCCAGACAGGCACTGGTAATGCAGACACATTTATTTATATGATGTTTGTGTCCCAAGAAGGAAGTGGAACTCTGATACGAGAGAAGAAAAGGGCTGATGTATTTGTGATGAGACAACAGTAAATTAAAAAGAGTAGGAAAGGAATATAGATTTGAATTGTAGAATATTAGCACAGATTGTGTTTTGAGCAGACACATTTAATAACTTCTTCCCACTATGCATTTTTCGGAAGGGGCAAGTCATATACCCAGTTTACTGGCACTGGTAACTTTATTAGCCTGAGACCACCTCTCACCTACAATCAAGCAGCAGTGCCTATCATAAACCCCCATGCATTGCTGCAGTTATGTTATGTTATGTGATTTGTAAAGCGCTCAGCTGCCCAGCAAAGGGGCGTCCCGGCGCTAATCCTGGGTAAAAGCAAAACTGAGAACAGAACGGAAACAAAGAATATTTTCAAGGAAATAAGTGAGTTTTGATGGCTTTCCTGAATCGATGCAGCTCCTTTCTTTCCCGAATATGGACTGGCAGAGTATTCCATAGTTTTGCTGCTAAAAAACGGAAAGAACGTCCACCGGCTCTGCATCGTTTGAACCGGGGCACCTCAGTCAGATTCTGACCAGCTGAACGTCGGCTCATACATCTTCAGCAAAAAATTTAAATGAGATACATAGGGCCTTAAACTGTACTGACTCCATACAGCTTCCCAACCCATTTGGTTCTCAGCATTTACATTCTAGTGAAAGCGGTTCTGTACTAACCTGTGAGCACAAACATCCTAAAACGACTAAACACATTAATTATAGTAAAAGGCCAGCAGTGCAAACTAGGAGAACATGCGCACAAAGAGTAAAACGAGAACTGGCCTAAATTCAGACTGTACCAAAATGTGCCCAGAAAACATTAATATACACCTTGCTTAATAGGACTGTTGCTGAGTGAGACAAAAACAGGAGAGGTGATGCTTGTTTTGACTGGAAGACCGTGGGACAGGTCGATAAAACAAGGGAAGATAAGACATTAAAAACTGCAATATACAGTGGTATGCAAATGAAGGACTGAGAGTAATCAATTCAATAGAAAAAATAAAACAATGCAAGGAGAAATTAAAATACCTCACCGTTTTGTGTCGTGAGAAGGGAGAAAGAGGAGGAGGTTGAAAAATCTGAGTGTTAGTGGGATAAAGAAATAAGAAGGAAAACTAAGTCTAACTATGAAGTAGTTAAAAAAAAATCATTTTGCAACGCATGCAGCATCTAAAGTCGCTCCCTGCCCTGTATAAGAGGGAGAAACCACAGCAGAGAAATGTTTAATTTTAAAGTAATGGTCTGCTGTTGCTCTCGACCCCTCTGCTGGTGCACAAACAAGGGTGCCTGGTGCCATGCTGAACCTTTGCACCATGGTGCAGTGTTGTGTGTAAATGCTGATTAGCCAAAGATTTGTATAGAACATATCCTTCAGGCACAACATCCTATGCCTAGACACGATTTTGAACATTTCACACATTCTATGTGCACTGAACATTGCAACACATAACCAATATGTTGAATGTTTGGGAAATATGAACATTTCTACTTGACTGCACTAGCTTTAATGAGGCTTTTTTTACACAAAGCCAGATCTTTATAGATAGGGCTTTGCTTCAAAAACCATGGGTGCCTGCGCTGACCCACCCAATTTATGTGTAACAAATGCCCCATTGACACAAAACAGCACTAACGAGTGCAAACCACTATTTGTACTGTGAAAACAGAACCGCTTCAGTGCAAAATACCTTTTGCTCTGGAGTGTAAATACTGTTGCAAGAGTTAGCTGTGCTGTGCTTGATTTTGCATAACTTAGCATTTTTTTGTTGTTTTTACCCATGCCTATACCCATAGTAAATGTGGCCCAAAGTGTAAGTGAGGGATACATTCTAATTTTAGTTGTGGGTAAGGAGTGCTGAAGAAAGCAGGTGGGAGAGGAAAAAGAAACCTGATGCTTGTGGGCGAAGAAGGGGAAAAGACAATGAAGAGAGGGAAAGAAAGATCTCCAGGACTTCATAACAGAGAGCAGTTAATGAGACATTGTTAGGGAGATATATGCACCGGTTTATTTGTGGGATCTGGGGTCAAGCAGGTTTTAGAAAACATTATTGTGAGCTGAATTCTTATGAAACAACATCATTTTAAATATCCCATTGAGTAAAATGCTAATCGATAAACAAGTGTGTGTCTTTCACCTTAAACATCTCATCAGTGACGTCTTCAGTTCTTGCAGTTCCCTGCACATTGACTGCACACTTGCAGCTCGGCATTCATCCACTAGTGCATGGAGTCTGCAGCTGACGATGAACACCGTGACATAGTTCAACCAACTGTTTAAAACTATTCAGAAAGGAGAAGCCAAGGCTGTCGATTTTGGAACAGGGGAGCCAGGTTCCAAAGTAATAAACAAAGCAAACCTTCAAACTGGCAGTGTAAAGCGCTGTTACTCTGTCACAAGAGCACTGCGCTGGTTCAAGTTCCACCACAAGATGTTGTCACACCCACAGGGCCGGCATAACAGCATTATAGACCCCCCGCAAAGCAGTGCACTGGGCCCACCTACCAGAACCTGGCCCTGCCCCTCCCTGAACACTCTGGCTCAGAGCTAGCAGCAGAAAAATAAAACAATATTAAAATATCGTTTTGTTTTTCAGCTGCTGGCCCTGAGCCACTCATCTGTGTATAGATTAGCATGGGGCCCCTATGCTTGGGGGGCCACGGGGCAACTGCCCAGCGTGCCCATGCATTATTATGGCACTGCACACCTACCTCCACCAAGCCCTCAGTGGCTTTCCGGTGTTAATGTGCGTTTCACTGGCCTATATTTAAGCACCTCTTGTAAATCTCAGGGGAGATCAGAGAATCCTGTGGGTTTCTCCTCTCTTCTGCTTCATGACATTAACAAGAAATACAAATGCGTCTTTTGCAATCTGTTCCCTAGAGTAGTCCTGGCCCCTTGATTTGCCTCCTACAAAAATTGTTGTCCAGAGATTTTCATATTTGATTTGTGAATTTAAAGACATAGAAAAATACCTTGTGCGTGTGTTGAAAATGAGTTCTGACTGTCACACATTTGACGATCTTTGGTACTGCTAAGTGACCTTCCACCAACACCACATTCTGTGCATGGACACATTATACCGCTTTACTTGATCAGAAGATGTGTAAATGGTTTGGATCATGCATAGGTAGAGAAAGATCTGTGTGAATTTTGTTGGGAAGATATTTATGGGGTTCTAAAACCTATTACATTTCTAGTGCCTCTAACCACAGAACTTACACGTGCATGTTCTTTCAAAACCTGAGCTACAAAAAGATGTCACTGTCGATATGTTCTTCTCAAATGTTAAATGTTCTGTAAATGTACCACGAGTAAGTGCCAAAACAAATAAATAAAGTGAACTATGAAAATTTGTCTAAAACAGTAGTGATAAACATTATTGTTTTCCATATTCCGATCATAAACATTGTTTGGTGTACCAATAAAATGATTAAAAACCACTATTATTTGTTTCATTTCTATATATGTGTTCTTCTTTCTCTATTATAGCTGCCATTTTGGAAAATGGTGGAAGGGCTTCTCTGAGGAGTTATTTTCTGTCTCTAAAAGACTACTTGACCCCCAAAACCTATGTTTTGACACCAAAATGAAGGATATAGTTCTCATGGTTCCTGAAATATTACATAATCACTGCAACAAATCTGCCATTTTTTAAAAATGTCATCCCCAAAAATTTGGCCTGGATCAGAAATGTCTACCTAATCTAAATTACTTCTCTCATGATCCAAAAAGACAAATCAAGAATGAAAATCTCTTTCCAACAATTTTTTTAGGGAGGAAAATCGGGGGCAGGAATTAAAGAAGTTATAACAAAACACAGCAGTGATTTCAAACTCCCAGTTCTTCCCAGAGTAGTTCTCAGTTTAACTAGGCATGAATTACCTGTTTTTACTTGTTTCTCAACACTTAGGCCCTCATTAGGATGTTGGTCCGAAAGTTTTCCGACCGACATCCTTGGTTTGAATTCTGACCGCCATACTAGTATCATGGCATTCGGAATTCAAAACGGTTGGTCATTCATGAAGCCCGACGGCTAGTCGGACACCCACCATAATCCCATGCGTACAGCATTTCTGCAATCTGGATCAAGATGTCGGTTTCTGACAGGCTTTCCTTGTCGGGCCTTCCGACATGGAAAGCCAGTTGGAAAGCAACTTTGGGGGCCCCTAGCAGTGCCTCTTTCTCACTGCGGCCCCCGGTTGGGTCCCCCTGTAAATCCTTGCACCATGTGCCAGGCACCTTGAGGTGCTTGCCAAATGGTGCAGGGGTTTTAAACAAATTCTTATTTCTCTTTGGGAGCTTGTGCTGCAGGCGATTTCTGCTCATCCCACAAGTTCCAATAGAGAAATAAGAGTTTGCGACCGCACCATGTGCAGTCGCATTGTAATACGGTGTTCGGAACCGCCGACCTATGGTCGATCGGTTGCCACTCCACAACTGTGTCGGCTTGACTGGAGTCCGCCCAACATCGTAATGAGGGCCTAAATGTTGCTTGGTTTTAAACACTAAGAAAATAAGCACTTAAAGAATTTGAGACACAGGCAAACAGAGCAGTTTGTCCAAGACCACCTAATTTGTTCAAGGAAAAATAGGAACTAGGGGCCAGATGTAGGTAAATCATATTTACCGACTCTTAAATACCGAATTTTACCGATTCGGTATTTAAGAGTCGGTAAATATGAAGGGGGGAGATGTAGGTATTTCCAGATGTGGAAATACCGAATCGTTAGAATTCGGTATTTACCGATTCTGTAATTACCGAATCGGTATTCCCTATTGATTCCTATGGGCTGTGAAGCCCATAGGAATAAATGGGAAATACTGATTCGGTAATTACCGAATCGGTAAATACCGACTTTTGCAAGGGTGCAGGGGGTCACTTTGACACCCTCTGGCACCCCAAAAATAGGCATGTGCGCCATGTGGCACACAGACATGCCCTAAGGGCATGTCTGTCTGTCACATGGCTAGGTGTGCATGCACACAAGTGCATGCACACCTGAATTCGGTATTTTAACACCCAATTGGATTGGGTGTTAAAATACCGAATTTGTAGGGCCTTTGGGACTCAGAAGAGTCCCACCTACATCTGAGATTTACCGAATCGGTAAAAATACCGATTCGGTATTTTACAGAATCGGTAAATTTACCGAATCTGTAAATTTACCGATTCTGTAAAATAATGCCCCTACATACCAATTCTGAGATACCGGTCGGTAACGGCCGAAAATACCGATTTTCGGCCGTTACCAACCGACCTACATCTGGCCCTAGATCTCATATCATGCAGTCACGATCATCAATTTAGCTACTAGACCTGACTAATTCCTAAGGAAGCCAACTACCAAAAGCTTACGTAAAAATTCTCCAGCACAGTAGTGCCCCAACACCATGGCTCAGACTTACACTTTGTGCCGGGTTTCCGTTACTTTTGTGATGCAGAAATGACCCAAAATGCTATGTTGGGATTTACTCTCCAACGCAAATCGGGATTCATGCTGGATAGTTTCCAAAAGAATGCAAAGTTGTTCTCAGCACCACTTTGCATTACTTTTCATCAAGGGCATTTGCACCGTAATCCAAAACCTCCTCAGGGACGGTGCAACAAAGGGAAATGTTTTAATTTCTCCTCCTGTATATTACTTTGCATGCATGCAGTATAGCACAGCACACATACAAAGCAGGAAAAGTGTTAAAAGATAGTTTTATTGTACTGGAAGATTCCCTTACAGTACAAAAACTATTCTTCATAGAACACACACATCTTGCACTTTCTGCAAGGGTGTGTGGATTGGCACATGGCAGCCAAAGTGTGCCAGAGCAAGGCGAGAGGAAAACAGTGCTACATCTTAGTAGATTTGGCACTCTTCTGCTCTCTCCCTTTCAATCAATGCAGTGCAACAACTTTAGTTTGTTCATGAACAACATAAGATTTGCCATCAGTTATGGATCACGGATTGTATCTGTTGGACTTGGCCTATCTGCAGGATCATCCCCAGAGTTTTTGCTTCCTCTTTCTATTTCAGCTGAATTTGTTTTTGTCGACATTAGGACTCTTTACCACTGCAAACCAGTGGAAAAGTGCTTGTGCTCTCTTCCTAACACGTTAGGTTGGCTTATACCTAACTGGCATATTCAATTTAGTTGTAAGTCCCTAATAAAGTGGCACTACCTGCATCCAGGGCCTGTAAATTAAATTCTACTAGTGGGCCTGCAGCACTGATTGTACTACCCACTTAAGTAGCACTTTAAACCTGTCTCAGGTCTTTTTGTGTCTTAGATCAGGTAATCAATAGATCAGTCATCTGACTCTTGGGGAATAGATCCTATCCCTGCCATCCTGCAAAGGTCAGGAAACAAGGGCAGTCTTTCTTTTAGTAGGAGTCTTTGATTTGTTGTTTTTTTTGTCCTCATATCACTGGTGTTGCAAAGATGTGCCTTAGAATACAACCTGTACCACCCTCAGGCCACTTACAATTTCACATCTAGCCCTGCCATTCCTGTCCTACTTGTTACCTGGTTACTGGTTTCATGCAGGCGAAATCATTGGACATTGGCTTAGGTCCTTATTGTTCCATTCCAGCTCAAATAGTCCTCCCAAATCACACTGCGAGAACCCACTTTGAATCCTGTGTCCATTTTACATATAGGGCTAAGCACCTGAAGCCAATTAAAGCCCTGGGGAGGGAGGGGATCTAATCATCTCTTGTAATCTCTCTCCTAGCTAAAATCATCATATAGAAGAGAAGACATCCCCTGTTTGCGGAGAGGGACTGTCTGGGAACTTCCTCCAATCCCATCAGAACCAGTGTTGGGCTCATTGTTATATTTGACTGAAAGATGTCATTAAAAGCATTCTCAATGGCATTGCAATAATCCTGTATTTTGGGACACTGAAAAACATGTGCAGATCATCCGTACTTAGCAAACCACATCTTCGACACATTGGGATTAGTGCTGATACAAACTTGGCAAGTTTTTGAGGAGACCAATACAGCCTGTTTATTGTGAAGAAATTATTTATTTTCAAATTTGCGGGTTTACCCACCTTATAAAGTATCTTCAAGGAACAATGCCAGATTGATTGCGGATCTGTCATCTGAATGACATCTGCCCAGATCTCATATGGAGCTTATAGCTTATCCTCGGTTTCCAACAAAGTCCAATACCAGTCAGCTACTTTCTTTTTTCTGGGAGCCTCATTCCGTCATTTTAAGTCAAATTCTCACACGCCACCAATCTCTTACCCGTTGGTCACTACCCAGGATGATAGCTGGAGATACTTGAATCTTGAGAGGGAATCGCCCATTTTTACCACCAGCACTTCCCAGGGCACCATACCCTGCACCGTCAAACGATCCCCCCATACTTCCCGCCCACCTCCGTGGAAGACTTAGCCGATCTTGAAGACACTCAGGTGTACCTGGTGAGTCCCAGATTAGGGAGAAGTCCGAGTAGTAGCCCATTTCAAGTATCTTCCTTACCTTAAGTCAAAGAATAAGTGCTGCCTTTAAGTCATTAGCCTTACTTTTTTAAAAACATTTCTTGCCCCAAACCTGTAAAGAAAGCATTTAGAACTCCATTCCTTCACCATTTCTTCCAACTGTTCACCCCATGCCAAAGATCCTGGTTTACCAAGAAGGATTCTACAGTTCTTGATATGAAATGCCGTACAGTATAACCTCAATTCTGAGAGGTCCAGGCCACCCTTCTCCAGCTTATGCCTTAATTTCTTCCAGGCAAGCCTGACTCCCTTAGACGCCCAAACAAAACTCACTAATTTCCCCCTGTATGTTATTGATCGTTAATTTGGGAAACTCCAGAGCAATACAATTAAAAAGATATGACAATTTAGCAAGTACACCATTTTGATTAGGTTCACTCTCCCAAATATAGTCAAAGGTAAATTCTTCCACCCACCAAGTATTGTATCCACCTCCTTTGCTACCCTCTCCAAATTAAAATGAGGAATTCTAACCAATGGTTTAATAATGCTAAATCCAGGGTATCTAAGCTCATTCTGTACACTTCCCATCCAATCAGGTACATTCCAACACATTATTCTGGTCTTTACCTTATTAACCAGAAATCCAGATAATGCCCCGAAATCTTTCACAAATGTTTCTACCCTGGGTTATGGTTAAAACCGGGTCCACAGTAAAAATTACAAGGTCGACCACATACAGTGCTACTTTATTTTTATACGTGCCTGTGATGAAAGGAATGACCTGACCTGGCCGCCAAGACCTGGAACTCCCTTCCGACCCACCTCCGCCTGACCCAAGACCACCTCGCCTTCAGGAAGCAGCTCAAGACCTGGCTGTTCGAGCAGTAGCGGACCCCCTCCCCCCAGCGCCTTGAGACCCTCCGGGTGAGTAGTGCGCTATACAAATGCTTTGATTGATTGATTGATTGATCGTCCTGTCTCAATTTAAGGGCCAATGGTTCGATATAGATGTCAATTAATAATGGTGATATAGGGCAGCCCTGTCGTGTACCTCTAGTTATCGGGAAACTACTTGTAAGGGAACCATCAATGAGAAATCTAGCTATTGATTGTTTATATAAAACCTTCAACGTTGTTATAAAGTAAGGTCCAAACCCCATAGCCGCGAAAACTTCCCATAGATAGGCCCAACAAACACAATCAAAAGCCTTTGCTGCATCTAGAGTTACTATTGCCAAAGGGATCAAACGTGTTGTGGCCAGACCCATAGAACCAATTAATTGCTGGGTGAGTTCATGGATCTGCCTCCCTGGAATAAACCCTTTCTGGTCAAGATGAACAAGCTGGGGAGCCAATTTAGCCAATCTCCCTGCGAAAATGCAAAAAAAGGTATTATAGTTTCCATTAAGCAGGGATATCGGGCGATATGATTCTGCCTTCCCTGGGTCTTTAGATGGGTTAAGCATCAGGACCATATTGGCCTCTTTCCATGATTCCGGAACCCACACCTTCCCTGAATATACCAAATTAAAGAAGTTCTCCCAAACTGTAGGAGTCTTTAAGCCATTTTCTTCCAGTAGAGCTGTCTTGTGCAGAAGCCAGTGAAATTCTATCATCTATCCCTATTTCATCACAGTCCCTCACCTCCTTTTACTAACTTATTTTCTGCTGTGCTGTAAAAAATACCCAGAAGCCTTTGTTTTAGTGTGGCAGATCCCTTCTGCAACCAGGAAGTACTGTCTTCAGCTCTTTACCACATCCCTAATTAGATAAGCTTTCCTCTCTCCCGGCAGGGCCTAAAATGGTTATTTTCTTTTTTGTGACTGACACCCAACCGTCTATAAGGTTCCTGGGAATTAATAGGAGGAGTCCTTAAAGGCATCTCCATGTCAAAAGAGGAAAACCTAAAGTTATCCTTTGTTCTGCCATTCATTCATATCCGCTCCCAGATAGCCAATCAATGCTAAATGCTCTGATGGTAACATTGTATCCTCTTTCTTGGCTCAGACGCGGGTTATTGTCCTCTGAGCTTGAGTCATTAACTGTCCCAACTAAGGATGTGTAGTCCAACTCTTGAAGGCTGAAAGGGCCTAGTGGCAAAACTGTTATTAGACCAGTTTGGACTCAGACAAACCAAAATGTATTTTCATACAGTTATCTTTCCACTTAAGTTATCAAAACTCTGATTTTACCATTAATTAAGATTTTGGAAATTAAGTAAGATATAACTTTGTAGCCATTGTCTAATATTTTACCAGGCAGAAACAGGAAATACAGATTTTAATCCTCTCTAAGACCTTTCAGGGAAAAGTCCAGCAAAGCCTATACAATTAAGATTGTGTTTGGGTTTCTTTCAGTATGAAAGCGCACTAACCCCAATATGTGGTGTGCCCTATTGTTATATATATTAGAACATTGGAATGTTGGGAGCTCCATTGAAAACAATGGAGTGCTCCGGGCTTATAATGGCTGGTATAAGCCTGTAGCTCCTACATTCCAATGTTCTTTGTTCACAGCTCTGGCTGTGAACAAAGGGTTCAGGGAGCCTGAGGGGATTCCAATCCCCTCACGCTCCCAAAAGACTTTGGTTTTTTTGTTAGAACATTCTGTCCTCTAGTGACAGAATGTTCTAATAGCCTTATAGCCCTTCGTAGATGGGCTATACCGCTATTAAAGTCCCTCTCCCTTGTTAAAGGCCCTCGCCTTTGGCTCGGGGCCTTTAACGCTGGAGAGGGCCTTTAATAGCCGGTATAGCCCTCTCCGGCGGGCTACAAGGCTATATTATCCTGCCCTGTGGACTTACAAGGTGCACTTTACGAGGTGGCTTATTAAAATATAAAAATAGGCATTTCCATCATTATAAAGGCTTTTCCTTGTCATTGCAGTGCATTTAAACTACAGTCCATTCAGAGCACAAGAGAGGTCCTTAGAGACATATATTTCTGAGCTATATGTTGGTGTAGTAAATTCACACTGCAGCCAACATACAACATTTAATTTGTATGCAATAGGGGTGCTGAATCTACATTACAGGACAGATATTTAGACCATTTGTGTGAAATCAATGTAACCAATGCCATTTGAGGACCAGGGCAGATTCTATGGTGCACTGAATAGCAGTGTTACATTGCACAGAGTCCTATTACTAGCCAAAATGTGGATGGGACAAAGGTAAAACATCGGAAGTGTCTATCCCAAAAAGTCATATTTGCTACAATTAGCATTTCATAAATAATTTAACTTCTAGCAAAATACTACTGACCTCTGGCCATTTACCTTGTACATTCAGTCATTCTGCCTAATTAGCCTAATGCCTAAGAACAATATATCTGTATACCCATACACCAATGCCCAACCAGTACCAGTAATCTACTGTGAGAGTGTCTGTGCTCCTCTGACATTCAACCGAGCAACCCACCCTCCAGACCTAATCATGACATATAAATGAGAACTGCACCACATGTCCCTATATTGGCCCATCCAAAAGTCCTTCTAAACCGAAGAAAGCGTTCTCAAAAGTGAAGACTTGATCTTAGTGAATAGGGATAGCACAATTTGTATTTTTTCTCTCACGTGTTAATTGTAATCTACAGACAGTCATGCAAGACAGACTATCCCTATGTGCTTAGCTTTGACCTTAGCATACCTCAAGTACTCTGACAACTCTTTCTCATTGGTCATTCTCCCACAGTTAAGAGGGTTATACAAGATCAGAAGCTGCAATTGTCAATATAGCAGCCATTCTTGCTAGCAGGTAAGCAAATCTATCCTTTATCTTGATCTGTTGACAAATAATGTAGCATTAGAGAGCTCTGGCTCTTCGCAGAGGGCTGTTTCTGTGGTCAGAAAAATGCAAAAATGATGCACAACTTGGAATGTATGGTACAGAGTAGCAAATGGGTGGTGATATCAGCATTTTTGAAAACATAGCTTTATTGTATTCCAAACATACATCTTAACATTATTCCAGTGCACTGTTATCAGTCGTATTTCGACCACATTTGCCGTAGAATTATACACAGCAGGTTGTGATATCCTGGACATATTTCAAATACAAATTGACTTGTATGGAATTAGACACTTATATATTTGCTTCTGTAATTACTAGCATAAACAATAAACCAAACCTCTCACCAACACCCCCGACCCCCCACCTTCCAATCCTTTGCATGTTCAGGTATACATTAAAGACATCATATCTAACATTTGAGGCTCTTGAGAAAGCTATGTACTTTTAAATAAAACCAAAGACACATCTTGGGCGTGTTGTTCGGGAAATGATCTTCTCATTGTACGGTCTGTTGTGTGCAGTTAGGGGTATTATACTGATTTATGTCCACTGCTTTGAGATCCTTTAACATAACATCCCACTCCAAAGCTATTGGAACTTTACGTAAGCCTCTAACAGCCTGATTCATGTAGCTAAAAGCGCTCGCAAAAGGGCCAGATTCCGAGAATCTGGCCCTTTGCGAGTGCGATTTTTGCATTTGGTATTTATCATCCCAAATGCAAAAATCGCTATTTAAGAATTCGCATATTTGCGAGGAATGGCATTTAAGGAATCTCTAATAGAGATTCCTTAAATGCTATTCATGACACAATAAAAAATTGCGATTTAGCACTTTTGGGCCGCTATTTACCGAGAGGTCAGACCTCTCGGTAAATAGCAAAAACTCAGAAAAATGCTTTTAAAAGCATTTTTCTAAGTTGCATGTTGCACACACACATGTCCTTTGGACATGTGTGTGCGCAACACCTGTTCAATTGTGCATTTTAGGGGTGCTACAGGGTGTCCTTTGGACACCCCTGGCACCCTTAAAATCGCTATCTGATTTGCGAGTAGCAAATTGCTACTCGCAAATGAGGGATACTCCCCATTCATTCCTATGGGCCTTTTGGCCCATAGGAATGAATGGGGAGTTATTCCTTTTTTTGCGAGTAGCAAATTGCTACTCGCAAATAGAGAACATGTAGGAATCGCTATTGATTTAGCAATTCCTACATGAATGCCGTTTTGCGTGTCCTCAATAGCGAGTCGCTATGATTTGCTATTAGGGCCACGCAAAACGGCCCGTACATGAATCAGGCTGTAAGTTCTTCTCGGCGCAAGGCAGCGCTCTCTGCACTTCCCCATCGGAGCAGTCCACTATGCCAGGCATGTTCTGTGGGCGGCTTCCTCGACTTCCAGCGCATAGTGATTGCACGTACCACTGAAATGAGCGCCTAGTCAACAAAACGGTATTGGACTTTATGCTTGGATACATGTGTGTGCAGGCCTAATATACATTCCTCCACGGTATTTTGTAGCTCACGATGTGCGGTCCTACTAACAATGTGCCTAGCAGTGTCCCAACACCCTTGTATTTTTGGACATGCCCGCACCATGTATAGGAGGCCAACCCCTCCAATAGACATCACTGAGAGTGGTGTTGCGTAAGTGGGAACCTTTTGTCCAATTTATGGGGGGGGAGATAAGCCCTATGAAGAATCATGGTTTGCATGAATTTAAATTTTGCATTCCTTGATACCTTTTTGGAGCGTTCCACAATGACCACCCATTCCTTATCCGCCAAAGCTCTCCCTGCGTCCGCTGCCCATTCCGCGCGCTGTGGATCTAAACCAACCTCAGTATGGGAGCGTATCCCTGCGTATAGCCACTTAATAAGGTGTCTGCCTCTGCCCATATAATAAAGCATTTTGACCAGTTCATGCGTGGGGGGTTCTTGCCTCTGCGGGGCCCAGTGGCTCCTTATATATTGGAACAGTGTGGCATGCAATAAATATATTTGCGCAGGAGCTCCCATTTCGTTAACAAAAGTATCGTGGTCCAGCAGCGTCCCATCTCCGAACAGATCCGCCACCGTACTGATCCCTACGTCTAGCCACTGTGTTATTCTACGTTTAGTGATTTGGCTGTCCGTCAAGGAATTCCCAGTAATGGGATATGTATGTATGTATGTATGTATTGGTGCTCTTATATAGCGCAATGGCTGTCACCCAACGGGTATCCTGGCGCTTGGACTTGAGATGACATATCACTGTGTGCAGACAGTTGCGGAACTAACAAAGGATTTTAACAGTTTCTAGGGAACAAAAAAGTTTTCAAAGCCTGCATAAGCAGGGGGGTGCCTGTGTATTGCAGCGCTGCTCTCCAGCACTGAAGCGCGGTGCACAGTAAAGGTGGGAGACATTTTGGGAGCTTGCTATTGGGCAACAACAGGGCATGTAAGGTGCCGTGATCTATATCCCTTTCCGTAAACCCTATCTCTTGTAGGTTACACCCAGCAGTCCAAAAGGACAGCCATTGTAATTGGCATGCATAATAGTATGCTCGTAGGTCAGGAACACCCAATCCCCCCAACTTGTGCCCAGTTGGAGTTTCTTAAGACTGATGCGACATCTCCCAGATCGCCATATGAGGTCAGTAAGCAAGGTCTTCATCACCTCGAACGTAGTATGTGGTAACATAAGAGGTAAGTTAGTGAAATAATAAATCAGGCGCGGGAGGACCACAATTTTCGCTAAAGCCGCTCTTCCCATGACTGACAGCGGCAAAGTTATCCAGAAAGCCACACTGGAGCTTAGGGCTCTAAGCGCTCTATTCAAGTTACCATCCAGCATGTCTGTGTGTGTCCGGTAGATCTGGATGCCCAAATATTTAAATGTATGCTGTGCAATCTGGAGGCTGGTGTCTCCAAACTCAATGGCGGTGGGGCCTGCATTTTCCGTGAAGAAAAATACTTGTGACTTCGCTGCGTTAATGGCAAGGCCTGAGATTAATTCAAAGTGATGAAGCACCTCGTATAGTGGGTCCAGAGGCAAGCGTAGATCTCTAAGGTACAGAATAATATTGTCTGCATACGCAGAAAAAAGGTATGTTGTGTTCCCTAGTTCTATGCCCATATCCTGGAGGTCCTTGCGCACTTTAAGTGCCAGGGGTTCCAGGGCCAATATAAATATAAGGGGGGATAAGGGGCATCCCTGCCTCATTCCCCTATGTATTGGGTATTCCGTCGATGTATTACCACTGGTACGAGCACGCGTAGTAGGGGCATCATATAAAAGACGTAACCAATTAATGTAGCCTACTGGGATCCCAAATTTCTCCAGTGCACGGAACATATAGTCCCAGATAATAGAGTCAAACGCCTGGCGTAGGTGCAAGGATATGCAGCCTGCATGCTCATATCGACTCGGGGCTTCCATTAGGAGATAGTGGAGCTTCCTAGTGTTCAGGGATGTGCTGCGAGCGGGGAGAAAGCCAGTCTGGTCTATATGAATCAATTTAGTCAGGGAGGGCAATAATCTATTGGCTAACACCCTATTTAATATTTTGTACTCTGTAGTCAGTAATGATAACGGGCAGTAGCTGGCCATATCTGTGGTGTCTCTTCCTACTTTCGGGAGTGATACCACTAAGGCTTGTGCCATTGTGAGGGGTAAGGAACCCTTTTCCAGTGATGTGTTGTATAATGCTTCCAATTGGGGCACCAGGGAATCGGCATATGTATTATAAAATTCAACTGGTAGGCCATCCAGTCAAGGGGTTTTATTACGCGGGAGTCCCCTCATGGCAACCCTAATTTCAGACTGAGTAACAGGCCCTACCAGTGCCTTCTGGGCCTCTGCCATCAGTTGTGGGTATGTGAGGTCGGAAAAAAAGGGCTCCATATAGGCCTCCGTGCTGCTACTAGGTTTACTATACAGTGAGGCATAATATTGACGGAATGCAACATTAATATCCCCTTGGGTAATGGCCCTGTCTCCTCCCAGGGTAGTGACTTGTTTATGATAATCACGGGGGAGTGCCTCGAATTAATCTGGCAAGCAATGTCCCTGATTTAACTTCCTCGGTGTGGCGTAGCTGCGAGTACTTTTGTTAGTCTATGACCCGGAGAGTTTCGAGCAATTCCGCATGTCTGATTCATGCCTCCTGTAATGCTGCACGCTTATCTGCATCAGTAATGGCATCCTGTTCTAACCTACCCATTTTGTGTTCTACATCTAGAAGGGACTTATGGAGCTCTTGCCGGGCACCAACTGTCATGCTAATTGCTTGACCCCTTATCACCATCATAAAGGCGTCCCATTCGATCAGCCTATTCGATGCAGTGTTACTATTCCCAGCGAAATAATGTTCAATAGTGTCTGACATAGCCGCTCGGAACACTGAATCCTCCAATAATTGTGGCCACAGATGCCAGGTTGGCACCGGGGTAGGTATTCTGCCCCAGTTAAGGACAATCTCCAACGGGTTATGGTCGGAAACGGTCTTTGCCAAATATGTAGCCTGGGACACCTGCATGGCAATCCAATTGGAACAATATGTTCTATCTATTCTTGTGTGAAGCACGTGAACAGAGGAATAGAAGGAGTATTCCCTGTAGGATGTCGCATCCCCCAGACATCGCATATCTCCCAGCCCACCCACCCAATGCTTCTGCTTGTTTAATCGCTCCTGCTCCACGTATAGGTGGGTGAGATCTGTCCAGGGTAACATCCATTACTGTATTACAATCAACCCCTATAATCCATGGGTGTAGCTCCCATCCCGTCAGTGCAATGTTTAACACACCCCAGTACTTATCTTGCCCAAAATGAGGTGCATATATGTTACCCAGAACCACATGCTGGCCATCCAATGTCCCCTCCACAAATATGTATCTCCCTTGCTTATCTACCCGCTGCTCCAGCGCTAGGAACGGCACTCCGTGTCTAACCCAAATCGTGACCCCTCGTGCAAACTGGAATACGTAGTGAAGAAGATCTGACCATCTCCATTTCTTACGGAGCTTTACCACCTCACTGTCCACCATATGGGGCTCCTGCACATACACTATCTGCGATTTACGGCGCAGCAGTTGCGCGTGTATTCTATGGTGCTTCTGCACAGAGCCCAATCCCCGAACATTCCACGTCAATATAGTATACTTGCCAAGTATATGCATTGCGCTGCAGACGTTGCCCGCTTAACCACAGGCAGTGTTTCTAGACAGTCGAACTTAACCGAGCCACCATCTGCAATAGGACCGTTTCCCCCCCTAAACTCCCCAAAACTCGGTCCGGTCGAAGAACTATACCGGACCATAAACTGAACATATAAAAACATTGTAAGTACATAAAGCGCTTTTGCCATGTGGGGGGACATTGCCAGCACTTCGCATTTGGTGTAATCTCTGTCTCAAAAGTATTTTTAAGCTCCTTCAGGACCCTGGGCCGTAAAAGCACACTTAAGCATCACTATTGCATAGGTACTGAAATCATAACTGAGAGAATCATAATAAATTCTCAAATACAATAGAAGATGGTGTCCTGGTTAACCAAATAAGCCATCAGCTGTCTGTGGAGTCACAGTGGAAAAGAGGGCCACACTCCCTTCCGAGTCTGTGTCGTGCGTATCATCTTCAGAGGAGGTCATGTTATCCAGTCTTGCAGTATGCGTAAATGTGGCCGCCGCGAGAATCGCCTGTGACTTGTTTTGCTGCATCTGCTCCAAGGTGAAGAACTTCCCAATGGTATTTCTGCGCGAGCGCCTACCACCTCGGGTACCTGGCACTCCCGTACCGGTGATGCTTGTGACAGTGCCTTGAGAGACAGATGGTACATTTTTAGTCAGCTCCAGCCAGTCTTCCACGTCACCGGGGCTCTCAAAAAAGTAAGCTTTATGGTCATGCAAAATTTTTAACCTGGCCGGGAAAAGTAGTGCATATTTTAAATTCAGATCCCTCAATTTCCATTTGACTGCCCTAAAACAAGATTGTTGTTTTTGCACCATGACCGTGTAATCAGGATATAGCGATAGCCTGGCGTTCTCAAAGTTTATCTGGGGCAGTTCACAAGCTTTTTGTAGTATAGTATCCCTATCTCCAAAGTTCAACAACTTTACTATTTGAGGACGCTGAGGGCCCCCCGGCTTTGGACGCCCTGTGGGTATCTTGTGCGCTTGTTCAATATAATATTGAGTGGAGAGCCCTTCAGTAGTGACATGGTCCTTGAACCACTGCTCCATATAGAGCATTGCATCATTTCCTTCGCTTCTCTCGGGTAAGCCAATAATGCAATTGTTGTTATACCTTGCTCTCCCTTCCGCGTCTTCCACTCGATCCATCAGGGTGGCAACCTGGTCTTGTAGCTGTTTAATGTGTGCCCGCTCTGCGCCTGGCGCGGTGTCAGCTCCTCCAATGTCGCGGTATTATCCTTAAACCTTATCCGCAAGCTTCACGTGATCTGCCCGGAGCAATGTAAGGCAGGTCGTTAGGGTCCCAATCTGAAGTTCAATAGCCCTCCTGGAATCCCGCACCTCCTGCAAGATTAGGTCCAGTTTGTCCACTGGGTAGGTCAGGGCAGTAGGCGAGACGCAGCTGGGCGTTAGCGTGGCATCAGTATGTTCCGGTGTATCCAGGACATGGTCAGGGCCTCCTCCCTGTGCCTTTTGCTTCCCCCTGGGGTGCCCCATCACGGGGGTGAGTTGAGGAACCTCTCAGCAGCGGGCAGCGTTCTCGGTCTCCCCAATACCGTGCTAGTGTCGGCCCAACCGAGTGACCCAGCAACCACCGCCACGCAGCTCCGCTTCTGATCAACACCCCAGGCCTCAGTAATCGCTATGCGCCACAGTCTAGTTTGGCCCAGCGTCACACCTCACTGCAGCTCCTCCGCACAACCTCAAGGCCGGGCCTGTCCTGCAACAGTCTGAAGTGCCGGAGAGGGTGTAAATGCTGGACTACTCTGCCCCACAGCACAGCTTCCTCACCCCCGGCACACCAATCCCGGCAGGCACCACTCTCCTCTGTCTGCTGTGTGCTCAAAATTCCAGCGCCAGTAGTAAAACCAAGTAGGCAGTAATCAGGGCCCGCCACGCAATCCACCCCGTCTGCAGCTACCTCTGCGTAGCGAGCAGCCCTGTCAGTGGACCGATCACATGCAGCAGGGATCACCGCATTCCCCCATCGTCCACCGCCGGCATGCTCACCTAAGGTAGTGTAATGATGGGGCCCTAGGCCCGCATGATGGAAATAACTGGGACACAGGACACTAGTTAGGGATGGTAATTCTGGCCACGAGCACGTGCGCTCGGGTTCTTTTATTAGCAGCGTCACCTGACCCAGTGACCTCTGTGGTGGGTGGGTGCACAGTGTATGGTTACACTGGAGAACAACTAGACTGTGTCCTGGCAGAATACTACATCCCTCCCAAAATTTAATGAAAGGAAAAGCGAATGTCCAACCTGCAAGAAAACAGAACAATAACATTTGATAGCCCCAACAGATCTTCTTCAGGCGATCAGCTGGGAGAATGTTGAAAGTTCCAGGACTACAAAGTCAATCAGATGAGCTTCACCTCAGCGGTGTACTTCAGATCATCCTTGTCTTGCTTTTTTGACGCTTATATACAGTGTTCATCACTTGGAGCATCGGGAGCAGAATGGGTGTGACCCTTGAGGGGTCTCGCAGGTGTTCCTAGTCCAGTGGATGACAACGCTTGTTGGTTGTTGGAGACAACTGCGGCACAAGAGGTCTTTTTTTTGATTTGCTGATCTTGATGCCTTCACACCTCCGTCCGGCCAAGTAACTTCCGACTTGCCTTTCTTGCCGGACTCCTCTCTCACTGGAGTCTCGAAGACTGGCCTCTCCTGCTTGGACTCTTCTCTCACTAGAGATGCTGGGAGGACCCTCTTGCCGGACACGATGGGACCGGGTGGACCGTGCGGTTCGCATGAGCCGCGCAAAAGCGTCGCTGAGGAACTTCCAACGGACTCACCGCCAAGTCTCTCATGATGTCCTCGGGGGTGTTGATGTCATCCGCCAGGATGGTCTTGCCGTTAGGACATGGGTTCAGTGTCTTCACCAGACCGTTTCTCGGTGCCAGGTGTTCACCTGGGGCTTTTGTGCTTCCTGTTGCCTGTCGTGGAGCTGCCTCTGCTGCACCTCTCCCATCCGGATTCCTCTCTCACAGGACATGCGGCCGAGGCCCTTGTCCCCTGGACTGCCACTTGATCGCGTGGGCTGTGCGGGTCGCTGCGGAACTTCAGACAGGGCCACAGTCGAGTCTTGTGTAGTCCACAAGGGTGGATTGTCTAGTGCCCGGGTATGCTCTGCTTCGGCAAGCTTCAGGTTCACGGGGCACCCATACGGTTTTTCAGTGGTTGGTCTCCTCATGTGCGAGTTGTCGGGATTACTGGGATCCACACGGATGTTGCGATGTTCCTTGGACAGCACCGATGTTCCTGTATGCTGACTGTTGCAATGCTCCTTGGACAGCACCGATGTTCCTGTGTGCTGACTGTGGTTCTCTCTCTTCCACTGTGGAGTGATGTTGTGTTACTCCATTCTTCCTCTTCGTTCTCTTTCCCGACGCGGTCAGGTCTTCTTTCTTGCTTGCTCATGCTAACCAGGCTTCTCCAAGTAGCGGGCCCTCTACATGTCGTCCCCTTGGTCTTATCCATGTGGTAGGACACTGTCTTCCCCTGGCTTGTTGACTAGACCGGTCGTCGTATCTTCCTGTTACTTGATCACTTCTGTTGCCTTCAATCAGGATACCCTTCCTTGGTCAATTCCATCGTGACTCTCCTGTCTCGCCGGGTTCCTTTGGCTCTACTGTTCCTCCTTCCTTTTCTTTATGGCGTCATGCCCTTCCTTCCCATGTTCCTTCTTGCGACGTGGTCTGGTCCTCTTGCTGTCGTCGGCCTTCCCGACCAGTCTTCCCCAGGCAGCGTGCACTCCACCTGTTTCTCTCTGGTCTGGGCATAGCTCTCCGGCATGGTGTTCTTCTCTTCTTTGACTGGACCGTTTGTCACGATCTTCTCTGTTGCTTCTTTTCTTTCCTTGGCGACCAGACTGGGTGGTCGGCTTTCATATTCGGCATGAGATGTCATGCTGTGCTATCTTCTTCATGGTCGCTATTCACCGTCACGGTGTTTTGGCGTTGGTGCACTTTATCTGCGCGGAGGAGGGTTGCGTCACCGCTCCTGGTGCATCTGTGGTGCATGCCGCCATGCGTGCTGACGATGGCGCTCTGGTTGCTGCGAGACGTCGCTGTCTCTCTTGGGGACCTTGTGCGCTGTCCCGTGGCATTGGCGTGTCGCTGTGCACCGTCACTCTGGCGCTCTTGATTTCTGGCGCTCCTGGTACATCTCGGCGCAGTGCTGCACTGTCCTGGCGTGCGGGTGTGGAGTTCTGGCACTCCAGCTGCGTCCCTTGCGGCTCGTGGCGCGGTTCTGTTCTTCTGGTGCGTTGCTGCGCACTCACTTGCTGCGGGGCCTGTGCTGCCTGTCGGACAAAGTAGACTCTTCTGTGAGTGCTGTGGGGTAGCTGGACACTTGCGCACTATCCCGTGCATGCCGCCGTCACTCACCGTCTAAAACTGCTTCTCTTCCTGTCCTGGGGGTTGTGGGCACATCTCTTGTCTTGGTAGTGGCAGCAGCACAACTGGCAGGTGTGTACGTGGCTTGTCCACTCGCTCATCTGGCACTTGGTTTGGCCAGTGCTTGCTTGCTATTCCTTGGGATTCTTCCCTTGCCCGCAATTGCTCCCTCCGGCCACTAGATGACAGTGTTGCCTCCCAACTTGTCCCTGCTGGAGCCTAGCTGAGCTTCATGTTGCTACTTGATGTTTCAGCCTCTCGGCCGTCGTTGGGGGCAGAGGGGAAACAAAAAGAACGACCAGCCACTTATAGTGAGTGCAGCCTGCTAGGGCCGGGCTGCGTTGCTGCCAGGCTTTCCTGCTTGTGGCTGGGGTCCGTGTGAGGCCTCCGTAAGTGGGCTCCTTTTCTTTGCTGAGCGTTTTGGTTACCTTTCCCCCTCCCTGCCCCTCGCAGTATGCCAAGTGTATACGGTCTGCTGGGGAGAGGGGGGTCTCTCTGAGCGGCCTCCGGTGCTCCTTACTTTGTGGGCAGTCAGTTCCCTTCACTGAGGGGGCGGGGTGCCAACGCAGCTCCCAACGGCCGCATGCATTCCTTTGTCCGGAGCAGCTTCCCTCCGGGATGGTCCGCCTCCCCTCCTCGCGTTACTGGGGTAAGTGTCAATTCTGCCTTTCACAACTTTCTAGCAGCAGGCCTTTTCTTTGTAGCGGGCTGCGCGGAGTGCCGGTGCTCCACTCGGCTGACCGCTGTTTCTTCCTCGTTGCTCCCGCCCGCAGCAGCCTCTCAGTTCATGCGCTGCGGGGGAGGGGCAGGAGTCGGTGCTGCAGTGGGGATGACAGCGGGGAACAGGAGGCGCTGACGGCAGGCCGCGGGTGGGCTCCGCTGGCTCTGCTCACTTATGGGGCACAGTGTTCACTGTAGCAGCGGGTGGGCTCCGCTTCATTAGTACCTCCTTCCAGATTCTTTCACCCTCGCCGCGGCAGCTTCGCTACACACATGCTGCGCGGCGGGGGACAGGAGACGCTGAAGGCAGGCCGCGGGTGGGCTCCTCTGCCTTGCTTTATTATATAGTGTTTATTGCCGGCCTCCTTGCACTCGGCGGGCTGCCATGGCCATGTGGGTGGGCACCGCTTACGATACAGTCACAAGGGGGGGTCGCTTCAGGCTTGCGCGGCCCTCTCCGGCATTTCCAGCACCCTGGCTCACCTCCGGCCTGCGGGCCTTTCTCTCCGTCGCGGATGGCTCCGCGATGGTTGCCGCATCTGTGGGGGCATTCAGGTCCCGGCTCGGTGGTGACCTATGCGGGTAGGCTCCGCACGGCTCTCACTTCACCCCCAGGCAGGGGGCAGCTCACGATGTGCTCACGAGGTGCGTGGTCGGCTCCCGGTCACCTCTTTTCCTTCTCTGGCCCCGGGGCTCGTCACACGCCCCGTGGGCCTCTCGGCGGCTGCTGGGGGGGGGTGTGCCTTTCGGGCAGGCAGCACTCTCTCCTCCTTTTTGGGGTTTTCAGCCGCGGCACGCGTGGCTAGCGTTACTGCCTCGTCGCCATTGTAATGAAGGGCCCTAGGCCCGCATGATGGAAATAACTGGGACACAGGATACTAGTTAGGGATGGTAATTCTGGCCACAAGCACGTGCGCTCGGGTTCTTTTATTAGCAGCATCACCTGACCCAGTGACGTCTGTGGTGGGTGGGTGCACAGTGTATGGTTACACTGGAGAACAACTAGACTGTGTCCTGGCAGGACACTACAGGTAGGTCTTGTTCTGCAGCCTCCGCTGCCCTCGCCGGAGGGCCGCCAACCACTGCAATGAATGTAGGCTGCACCGCATCCTTGGGGTTTTCGTAGAATCATCGCCCAAACTCGCAGTCGCCTCCGCACCCGCACTCTCACAGCGGTTCACAGGAAACCGCCTCGGCTCGCCATCAGCTTCACCAACAGGAAATTCACTGCAGCACTGTTGTGCTTTGGTCCAAAGGTCAAGGACGGAGTCCTGGGCGTGGCATATCTTGCTTGCCCAGACCTCTCCGCTCAGGGCCTGTGACGCTGCACAGCCTCACGTCGCACAGCCAGAGTTCAGAGCAAAAGCGTCCCTCACTCTGGCAGATCGCGGCTGAAAGGCAGCTCCAGTTCTCGGCGCAGTCTGAGGCAGTCTGCCACCTCAACTGCAGACTCCAAACTATTGTGTGCAGCAGTATATTATCCGGATATTGCAGCCCAGGTCCAGAGCTCGTCTAAAAGACGACCGCCATGCTCGGCTGCTAGCCACGCCCCCGTGATATCAGCATTTGACAAGCTTATACTGTCAGAAGCTGGGGTTCTGGAGGTACAAGCTTGTCAATGACAATGATACACTAAGAGACAAGTGAAGCAGGATTGACATGATGCACGCTATGGTCCCTGATGCCTAAGCCCTTGCTCCACTGACCGCCCTTCAAAAGAGCATCATCTATTGAGTACTTGGTGGCTAGAGGAAATATGCACTTGAATGCAGCCCTGAGTGACTACTACTAATTAAGATTATTTAAGCTTTCCCTCCATCACTTTGTTGTTTGTTGTTGTAGTGGCTAGTAGAACGACCCAGAGGATCCTACATACCTCCATAGTACCACTGTATCAAGAGAACCGCAGACCACAGGTATCAATAGCTGTGCCGGGGAGGGCACCATGCCACCTAGCTACTTCTAATGGACTTGAACTTACATAAAAGTGTTTTGTGAATCATGCCAATACTGTTTATTATAGTAATATCTGTCACCTTGGCTTTACCATTGCTGTTGTGAAAAAGTAGGATTGCTTTTTTAGTAGAATGCTTAAAGTGATACGCAATTCAATTGTCAGACAGTGTAATGATTGAGTGTACTTTTCAGATGTAAAATAGTCCCTCATGGACTCCAATGGAAGCAGATTTTGAAAGGTTGAATGATACCACAAGTAACCAATAGCATGAGAGTAATGCTGCTATGGTTGGAGCCAAAGCCCAGTGTATATTTTAAATAACTGATAACAACAGCTATGCAAACAACCGTGGTGAGAAGCTAGACCTAAAAGTTCGATAATATGATGATGCACGAATAAGGGTTGAATAATCCCTCAGTAGTTCTTATGTTTTTACACTACCGCAAAAATACTTTGGTTCCTAATGCATATAGATTTTTGCACTAGTGTTATTTTTAAACCTCAATTTACCCTGTCAACGCTGTGTTATTTCCTGTAGAGGACATTCTCTACTGTTCACGTTGTCAGTTGGTCCTGCAGTGGACTGGCGTGAAAGAATACATAATTATAAGCAGCTGTGTGTGCTTTATTGGGGACACCCTCTTCGTTGTAAGTGATTTTGTAAATTTTAGATGATGACCCATGGGATGGAGATTCTCTTGTCTGGCTAAATGAACAGGGTCGGGAAGGTCCAAAAATGCAAATCTGGCTACCCATTACTTTCTCAGCTCATCAATGAAACAGCTGAGGCACATCTTCCAGTTGGTTTGTTCGAGTATATAATGTTGAAAATTACTGCTAGATCCAGCCAAAAATAGATCTGGGACCGTACCACATAAAGTCGCCAACAAATGTTTTTATTTAAGACAGGTCTCTGCCACAGTTTTAGGGCTGACTGGAATCTAAACAAACAATGGCAAAGCCAATCGGACTCTGCAATCTGAGAGCTATTGGTTTTGTCAATGGCAATGTCTTTTAGCCATGTGTTGTGGAGTGGATGAATCTGGTGTGGAGTGGAATTACATGGCTTGGATTGGAATTGTATTAAAAAAACAAAAACATATTTGATTAATTTTGGGATATAGGACAGCATACATATATATCGTCCAACATTCAGTATTAGCAACCTTTATACGCATCGACATATTGTATCACAGTTGAATTGTTGTACATACAGTCATAACATATCGCCCAAACAACCATAACCCTCCCCATCCCCCTCCCCACACCTACTAACTATCTAGCTCCCTTCCCCTCCCCCTCCCTATCCCGCCTCACTTCTATAGTATCACGTCTTAGGGGCATCAGGTCTCACATAACTTTCCCAGTATGTTAAATTCTTGGTTTACTCCTCCACACATTATGATGCTGCAGGGTTCATGTAGGGCACGTGATTGATGGGTACATGGGACCTTCAAATATTGCATATGCTTTACATTATTTAATGCATGGAAGTTTCAGCAGGAACAAAGGATTCCAGTATAGCATCACATTCTAAGGAAATCGGGTTCTTCCTCAAACCTCTATTTTCCTCTCTCCTTATTGCCATGCGTTCAGCCCTGCCCCACCGAACTACCTCTTCATGCCAGGCTAGTGCCGTTGGAGGTTTTGCAGATTTGCATTTCATTGTGATTGAGCGTTTCGCCATTATTAGTGCCAAATTGGTGAATCTGGTGGATGTTCCTTGTGTTTTGCGCTTCTTGCCTAGACCCAGGATGCAGCACTCTACTGAATCTCCCCCTGTTTCAGGTGATGATTCATGAAGGAGTTTATGCACCGTCTCCCAGAAGTGTATTAGTCGTGGACATGCCCAGATCATGTGAGGTCAGACGACCATGCATGGCTTCTAGGACACAAATCTGTTACATCAGGGAACATTTTGCTCAATTTGTAAGGTGTCAGGGACGCTCTCTGTACCAGCATGAGTTGTATCATCTTAAACTTGGGGTTCCGGGACACTTTTTTGGGGTGTTCGAGCACTCTTCCCCATTTCTTCTCCAACTAGTCATGTCCAATGTCTCTGACCCATTTATCTTGTAGATCAGATAGTGATATAGCTGCATGGGTACGAATACTTCTATATATCCACCTGGTTTGATGTGCCCCATTCCCCATTAGGTACAGCATGTGTACTAGTTCATGTGTCTTGGGCTCAGCACCGTCAGGCGACCAGATACTTCTTATAAATCTGGTGATGCTGGCATGGAGTATGTATAGTGTGTTGGCTAAGCATTGCTCCTTCACAAATGTGTCATGATCCATAAGCGTATGGTCTTTGAACAGCGTCCCTACTATAGTCACTCCCTCATCTGCCCACTTACTCAAACATCTCATTGAAACTACTCTGGTCGGCGTAGGGATCCCCAGCAAAGGGATAATGGAAGTGTATGGAAACATGTCACCCTTGTACCTTATGGCCCTTTTCCAGTATGGGACAGCTACTTTCAGAAGAGGTGGGGCAATCGACATAGATCTCTTCCCCGGCAACAGTAAAGTATGGAGCAAACCCTTTTCCCAATCCTTCATGGACATCCCTATCTCCTGCAAATCACGCCCAGCTGCCCAGTAGGAGAGCCACTGGAGTTGACTAGCATAGCAATATGCCTGGAAATCAGGAACACCCAGGCCCTCTAGGCCCGTATCCAACTGCGTATCCAACTGCAGTTTCTGTCGTCTCACCCTCCTACGCCCCTTACTCAAGATTATTTCAGAAAGCATGGTGTTTAGTGTTTTGAATATCAGCGCTGGGATCCATATTGGCAGATTAGTAAAACACTACAATAATCTGGGCAACATGACCATTTTGGAGATGGCCACTCTTCCTGCTACAGAGAGTGATAGTAAGGTCAAAAACACTATCTGGGATTTAAGTTACCATCCAACATATCCTGTGGTTCCCTATATATTTGTATGCCAAAATATTTTAATGTAGTAGGTGCCACAGGAAACGTCCACTGTCCAGAATAAACAGGGTCAGTGAGGGCCGAGTCCGTGAAGTAATAAGCATATGATTTGGGTTTATTATCAACAAGCCAGAGAGTGTCTGTAATTGTCTGAACAGCGTGGGGAGAGGCTCATTAGGACCCCGGAGATTATTGAGATAAAGTATGATGTCATCCGCATATGCGGAGATAGTATGAGTCATGGTTTTATAGCGTGAGGCCCCTTCCTGTCGCTACCTTACGTATCTTGATAGCCAATGGTTCAAGTGCCAATACAAATAGCAGGGACGAAGGAGGGCATCATTTTTGTATGCCTCTGGCTATTGGATAGGGTGAAGATATATGGGCTCCTGTTCTGGCCTGGGCCGTTGGGTCCATATATAGTATCCTGACCCAATTTACATATTCTTTCGGTATCTCGAATAGTGGTAACACTCTTACATATAGCACAAGTAATGTATTGAATGTCTGTCTCATATCCAGCAAGATACAGCCTGCATCTGTCTCGTCCGCTGGTGTCGATGTAAGTATCTGATGCAGTCGCCTGATGTTTAGTGATGTACTCCTACCTGGTACAAAGCCGCACTGGTCTATGTGTATCAGTTGTGCAAGGTATGGTTGTAGCCTATGGGCCAGAATCTTGCTGAGAATTTTATAATCTGTATTCAGAAGAGAAAGGGGGCGGTAACTCAACATATCGCTGGGATCTCTACCTAGTTTTAATAGAGATGCAATTAAAGCGTGTGGTGGGGTTAGAGATCCTGTCTCAAGCACAGCACTATATTGTTTTTCTAGGTGTGGGATTAATTGTGTTGCGTATGCCTGGTAGAACTCCCCAGGTAGGCCATCAAGACCTGGTGTCTTGTTTCGTGAGAGATCTGTTATTAACTAATGGATTTATGATAGTGTTATGGGCTTTGCAAGCTCTTTCTTCTGGGCATCCGAAAGCTGGGGGACATTCAGACCGTCAAGTAAAAATAGCAGTTCTTCTTCTAGTATTTCAACTGGCACAGTGTACAGCCCTTCATAGTATTGGCGAAATGCCATATTAATTCCTAGTTGTGTAGTTGCCGTACCACCGCCTGGTATTTTCACCTCTTGCGTCAGGGTGTTAGCTGGTATATCCCATATGATTCTAGCTAGTAGCGGGCCAGCCCTATCTGCTTCGGCCTGCTGTTTATGTGTATACACTCTGTAATCAATTGTGCTCAACTGTTCTAAGACTTCTGCGTATTTTATATTTGGTTCCTGTAATGCAGCCTTTTTTTGTGTCGTCTTGCATTGCCTCCCATTCAGGCCCACCTAATTGTTTCTCAACATCCTGCATCTCTCTGTGCACTATGGCGTGGGCTCCCACCGTAGTGCTTATGGACATCCCCCCGGTTTACCTTCTTGAAAGCCTCGCATTCTACCTGTGGGGACCCTGCAGTACCAGTATTTTATGTAAAGTAATGGGATATAGCCGTAGAGAGGGCATCCCGGAACTCTGAATCCTCAAGGGCTACCAACTGCAGCCTCCATGTTGGCACTGGCGTTGGGATTTTCTCCCACTCGAGCTCTACTTCCAGAGGATTATGTTCTGACAGCGTTTTTCCCAGGTAAGTAATGTGGGTGATTTTGGCTATTAAAGGCATAGTAAAGAATGTCCTATCAATGCGTGTATGTAGCATATTTGGAGGTGAGTAAAATGAATACTCCCGATTTGTCGGGTTGTGTATTCACCAGGCGTCCCCCAGCGACCACCCAGCTGCCCAGTTTTCCAGTGCTTCTGCTTGTTTCCTGATGCTAGCCCCCGATATAGGAGGATGGGAGCGATCCAGGTCTGTATTCAGTACTGCATTGCAATCTCCACCCACCATCCAGGGATACCCCTCCCAGTCTGCCAAGACCGTATTTAGTGCTTTCCAGAACTTATCCTGGTCCGTATTGGGAGCATATATGCTATCGAGTACTAGATGTTCCCCATCTAAGGTGCCACGGAGCAGTACATATCTGCCATTAATATCAATTCTCTGTTCTAGGACCACTAACGGAGTGCCTTTCCTCACACATATAGCCGCACCCCTCGCAAATGCGGAGTAAGAGGTAGAGTGTAATTGTCCCCTCCATTTTTTCTCTAACTTCTCTGCTTCAGAGCGAGTTAGGTGAGTTTCCTGCAACAGTGCGATGTGAGCCTTTCTCCTTGTCACATCAGCGTATATCCTATGCTTCTTGTGTAGAGACCCCATCTCCCTAACATTCCAGGTCACCGTCTTGTACCTCCCAGTGTGAGCCATGTACGGTCATGAGGAGTTAGAAGTATACTATGTGCGTGCCCCACAGTTTAGGTATGACTGCCTTGGCGTGAAGTGACCCTACCCATCTCTATTTCTAATCCCAATACACGGTTCTCCTTCTGAACAGTAGATGACCAAACAATAAAACTGAGAAAAATTAAGAAGTCTAACATTTGGTGCATTATAGCAGTTGCATTGAGGGGGGTGGGAACCACAAGCAGTAGTAGATATAAGGGTGGAATACCCTACAATTATCATCATAACGAAATGAGCATGGGCCCGTACATAATATGTAGGTAAACATTACTGGGACAATGTGTGCAGCATGGAAAGGCCAACCTCGTTTCTCCACAGCCATCATTTCTGGTCAGTACAGTACCTCCTGAAACAACATACAATCCCATTATTTCAACCCAGGAAGTAATTTACAGTCTGTGGAGTGATCGATGGAAAGAGGGCCAGACTATTGTCGGAGTCTGAGTGTATCGTGGAGTCCTCTGATGAGTCAAGCGACCCCGCTACCGATTGTACTTCTTGATCATCTAGTGCTGCCGCCGCTTGTATTGCCAATTTCTGTCCCTTTTGTATTTGCTCCGGGGAGGGGTTCGGTGCTGTTTCCTGCTGGGGCGGCGACCTGTGGTTTAGTTTACCTCGCCCTGCCCTCTGCGATTTGCTCGGTTTCAATGACGCTGCTTGCGATGAGCTTTGTGACGGGCCAGACAACAGTGTTATTTCGATCCATTCTTCCGCTTCCCAGGGCCGTCAAAAACAGTGATTTTTGCTCATGTACTGCCTTCAGTTTAGCTGGAAAGAGGAGAGCATACTTCAAAATATAGTCTCTTAGGGCCAGATGTAGGTAATTTCTATTTACCTATTCCTAAATCCCAAATTTAACCGATTCGGTATTTAAGAATCGGTAAATAGAATGTAGGTAAACAATCGGTAAATTTTACCGATTCGGTAATATTCGTTAGTACCGATTCGGTATTTACCGAATCGGTAATAAGGAATGCCTTCCCATTCATTCCCATGGGCCTGGAGGCCCATAGGAATGAATGGGAAGCCATTCACTATTAACGATTCGGTAAATACCGAATCAGTAATAGCGGAGCATATTCAAGGGTGGCAGGGTGTCACATTGACACCCTTTTGCATCCCTGAATCGTGCATGTGTGCACATGTGGCGCACATACATGCCCTAAGGGCATGTATGTCTGCCACATGGCACTTTTAAAAAAGCTCAAAATTGCTTTTTAAAAGGTATTCGGTATTTACCACCAACTTGTAGTTGGTGGTAAATAACGAATCCTTAAACCAAAAATGCACTCACTTGAGTGCTCCTACATAGGATTTAAGGATTCGGTAATTTACTGATTCCTTAAATTAAGGAATCAGTATTTTACCGATTCCTTAAAATAACGAAGCAGTAAATTACTGAATCCTTAAATCCAGTGTAGGAGCACTCAAGTGAGTGCATTTTTGGTTTAAGGATTCGCAAAGGGCTAAATACCGGTCAGTAACGGGAAATGTTCCGATTTTTGGCCGTTACCGACCGGTATTAGCCCACCTACATCTAGTCCTACGTCATTTCTTAACACCCTGAAACAATGTTCTCATTTTTTGCACTGTCAATGTGAAGTCTGGGTGCAGAGATACACGCTTGTTCTCGAACTGAATCGGGGCTCTCGCCCGAGCTGAACGGAGCAGTGTGTCTCGGTCTTTAAAATTGAAGATCCTTGGTATCATTGGCCTAGGTGGGGCTCCAAGGGGTGATGGCCTTGCTGGTATCCTGGGCGCTCTTTCAACGCTGAAGAATTCTTGTAAGACTCTCAGGCGTTATCGTGTCTTTTAGCCATTGCTCTATGCAATGAGTGGGGTTGGACCGCTGGCTGCCTTCCGGTAAGCCCACTATCCGCACGTTGTTGCGTCAAGCCCTCCCCTCCGCATCATCTACACAGTCTTGTAGTCCTGAGAGTTGTCGACGCAGTTGTTCAATTTGCACCAAGTGTGTTTTGTGTTGTGGCAATATCTCAGCTACGTGCATTTTGTTGGCGCGGACCGTTTCTGCCAGTTTGGTGTGGTCAGCTTTTAGCAAAGTAAATCCTATGGTGAGTGCGCTCACTTATTTTCGATGGCCTTCCTAGATTCGCGCACATCCTGTAGTATGAGATCTAGATTTGTCTACATTGCCTCCCTCTTCTGTCGGTGGAATAAAACATAGGTCAGGGGCGCTAAAGACATCTTCCTGCTTGCATTGATCAGCCCCGCCTGTGCCTGGGGGCTACAGTTGATTCACTCATGTGCCCCCCATTTTTACGCCTTGATCAGTGTGTAGTAGGTTCTGCTAGGCACCAGGACACAACCCCAGTATCGCCCTCACACTGTATGTTCACCAGTCCCGGGGGGGGAACACAGACCCATGGCTTCAGTAGGCACCGCCCGGCCTCAGACACAGTCTCCTGGCCTCCCCACCGCGTAGCAGAGCTGCCACCCGTCTGGTAGGTTATCTTAGTCTAGACAGGCCGGCAAGCAGCAATTCCGTGACCTGGGCTGTGTAGTAGTCAGCCTGAGCCCATCCGGGCCCTGTACTCACAGTTCGTTGCACTCAAGACAACACTATTACTTCTGTAGGCTGAAGGCCCGTGGGATTCCCGGTGTATTTGTGGCCTTTTCCAGCAGCAATCGCAACTCCTGTGTCATAGAGCACACTTCTGTGCCCAGTGCACCACACGTTTTGGCCTTTGCATCCGGGGCCTTCTTGCTTCCACCAGCACCACCCTGCGCTTCCGATGCAGCGCGCCGATCCTGGTGAGGAGCCATTAATTCGTTGTGACTGCCTCTGTCACAGTAGCCCTCGCTGATTCACAAGGGCGTGATTGCTCGCATTGATTCTAGGATGTGGCCGCCTAGTGTCACGGGCCTCGCAGTTGGACCGCTCCCAGACGCTCCACGGTGTACTTACCAGGCCCAGAGTCCACCGCTGATGCCAGTCGACTCTCTCAAAGGGAGCCCTCCAGTACCCCTAGTATTAAACTACTCTGCCCAATGGTTATATTTTAGTGAACATAATCCTGTACATCTTACATTAGCACAGGGTTTTAGGGTCATCCACAAAACAGGGAAGATTGGGCTGGTCCCCAATTTAAAACCAAAGGATCAACGTCACAGACTTAAATGGTGTAAGGTAGTACCTGACCTATTTTTAAATGATTTATTAGACACCGTTGGGAGTGAGATTGATCTCTGCCTAGATGCGACAAAAGGGATGCAGAAATACTTATAGCATATGACAATATCTGTAAACAGGTGGCCAGAGTTCTCACATATCCATTCCCAACAAGGAATCTTTGAATAGTTGAGAGAGGTGGTTTGATCACAATTGTACAGTTGCCCACCAGAAGTTACTCGCAGTGCTAAAGCAAAAAGCACAAGATATAACATCAATAGTTGAACTTAGTAAAATGTGTAAGCATGCCATATGCATGCGAAAAAGAGATATTTAGAAGGAGGCATGGAACGATCTACTGTCTGTAGACGTCATAAGAATAGTGTGAAGTTTTGGGATATTGTCAATAAACCATTCTTTAATGACGATGGAGGTAGCACAGTGGAATGCAATATACCAGAAGAGCAGTGGTTTAACCATTTAAAAAATATATATAGTGACCAGGATACCAGGGATTTTCAGCCACACTGGTCACAGTCGAGGCTTACAGTCTGGTTTTTACTGAAAAGGAAGTAGCTGAGGCTATTGCTCAAATGACAATCAATAAAGCACTTGGACTGGATGGTGTACCGGCTGATCTTTCTAAGCTGAATGTGACCCTATGGTCAAATTTATTAGCACATGTTTTCAATATGGCTTGTCGGTATGGGCTGCTGAGATCTTGGTCCCGTTCAATCATTGTTCCAGTTTTTAAAAAATGTGCAGAGAGGAGACCCACGATGCTACAGGCCAATATTGCTGATCGATTCACCAGTGAAAGTGTTAGGTACAGAGGTCCTTAGTAAACTGACAGACTGGCCAGAGGAGTGTAATGTTCAATCGAACTTGCAGTAGGGATTCAGGAAAAGCAGGGGTACCATGGACCAGTGCCTGAACCTCTATCTGTTAGCAGGAAAATACACCATTGCCAAGAAAGGGACACTACACCTGGCTTTTATGGATCTGTCCTCGGCCTTTGACCGAGTGAACAGATCCAAATTATGGGCTTTATTACTTACACTGGGAATGGATAAGAACATTGTAAATTTTGTATCTGATCTGCACAGGGACAATACAGTCACAGTAAGAATAGATCAAAGGGCAATCTCACGCAGGGTATACACATCATTATAGGAGTGAGGCAGGTATGCATTTTAGCCCCCATGTTGCAGGGATTCTGCTCATGCACGGGCTGGACTGTTCCCATGAGGCACAGGGTCAGACTGATTTGCATATAGCCATGTCTGAACTGGGGTGGCAGAGTGGGCTAAAGAACGGTTATGGATTAAACCCAGATCTTTTGACTGGGTGTGAGTGTTTGATTGGTTCAGATGCTCCGTCCATCACCACCCCCTTTTGTACCGCTTTGGCCGCCATAAGTGTGGCAGGGGATGCTCAGACGTGAGTCCCTTGCTCACTTTGCCACTGGATTCAAGCAAGCCGGGCTGAAGACGGATGTAATGCCAGAAACCGGTCCTCGGAAGCTTGTTTCCGGTCCAGGGAAGACATGGCTTGGCAGTTCGGGCTGGACTGTTCCCATGAGGCACAGGGTCAGACTGATTTGCATATAGCCATGTCCGAACTGGGGTGGCAGAGTGGGCTAAAGAACGGTGATGGATTAAACCCAGATCTTTTGACTGGGTGTGAGTGTTTGATTGGTTCAGATGCTCCGTCCATCACCACCCCCTTTTGTACTGCTTTGGCCGCCATAAGTGTGGCAGGGTATGCTCAGACGTGAGTCCCTTGCTCACTTTGCCACTGGATTCAAGCAAGCCGGGCTGAAGACGGCTGTAATGCCAAAAACCGGTCCTTGGAAGCTTGTTTCCGGTCCAGGGAAGACATGGTTTGGCAGTTCGGGCTGGACTGTTCCCATGAGGCATAGGGTCAGACTGATTTGCATATAGCCATGTCTGAACAGGGGTGGCAGAGTGGGCTAAAGAACGGTGATGGATTAAACCCAGATCTTTTGACTGGGTGTGAGTGTTTGATTGGTTCAGATGCTCTGTCCATCACCACTCCCTTTTGTACCGCTTTGGCCGCCATAAGTGTGGCAGGGTATGCTCAGACGTGAGTCCCTTGCTCACTTTGCCACTGGATTCAAGCAAGCCGGGCTGAAGACGGCTGTAATGCCAAAAACCGGTCCTCTGTAGCTTTTTTCCGGTCCAGGGAAGACATGGCTTGGCAGTTCGGGCTGGACTGTTCCCATGAGGCACAGGGTCATACTGATTTGCATATAGCCATGTCTGAACTGGGGTGGCAGAGTGGGCTAAAGAACGGTGATGGATTAAACCCAGATCTTTTGACTGGGTGTGAGTGTTTGATTGGTTCAGATGCTCCGTCCATCACCACCCCCTTTTGTACCGCTTTGGCCACCACAAGTGTGGCAGGGTAGACTCAGACGTGAGTCCCTTGCTCACTTTGCCACTGGATTCAAGCAAGCCGGGCTGAAGACGGCTGTAATGCCAGAAACCGGTCCTCGGAAGCTTGTTTCCGGGCCAGCGAAGACATGGCTGGGCAGTCCGGGCTGGACTGTTCCCATGAGGCACAGGGTCAGACTGATTTGCATATAGCCATGTCTGAACTGGGGTGGCAGAGTGGGCTAAAGAGAACGGTGATGGATTAAACCCAGATCTTTTGACTGGGTGTGAGTGTTTGATTGGTTCAGATGCTCCGTCCATCACCACTCACTTTTGTACCGCTTTGGCCGCCATAAGTGTGGCAGGGTATGCCCAGACATGAGTCCCTTGCTCACTTTGCCACTGGATTCAAGCAAGCCGGGCTGAAGACGGCTATAATGCCAGAAACCGGTCCTCGGAAGCTTGTTTCCGGTCCAGGGAAGACATGGCTTGGCAGTTCGGGCTGAACTGTTCCCATGAGGCACAGGGTCAGACTGATTTGCATATAGCCATGTCTGAACTGGGGTGGCAGAGTGGGCTAAAGAACGGTGATGGATTAAACCCAGATCTTTTGACTGGGTGTGAGTGTTTGATTGGTTCAGATGCTCCGTCCATCACCACCCCCTTTTGTACCGCTGTGGCCGCCATAAGTGTGGCAGGGTATGCTCAGACGTGAGTCCCTTGCTCACTTTGCCACTGGATTCAAGCAAGCCGGGCTGAAGACGGCTGTAATGCCAGAAACCGGTCCTCGGAAGCTTGTTTCCGGTCCAGGGAAGACATGGCTTGGCAGTTCGGGCTGGACTGTTCCCATGAGGCACAGGGTCAGACTGATTTGCATATAGCCATGTCTGAACTGGGGTGGCAGAGTGGGCTAAAGAACGGTGATGGATTAAAGTGGGCCGATCATCCTGAATCACAGCATCTATTGTTATTGTGACCTTGAAGACTTCTACACACAGTGTACAGACTGAGGTCGCAGTGTAAATCTAGGGATGTGAAACACAGACTGTTCTCATGCGAAGAAAAGCGAGCAGTTTGACTTACAACAACAGTTACATGTAGTGTCATGTGCAAAAACGACAAAGTGACAAAATGGCATTTAAACTTCTAATACGCTTATGCTAACATAGCAATGTGTGCAAGCAGAACCCTTGGTGACAGGAAGTCATGTGCTGTCGCACATATATCCCAATTTCCAAGAACACCATGCACAGCCGTGCAGGCCATTATCCGGACATCAGAACAGTCCAACTCATGAGCCACTAAGGGACTCATCAGTCGATCATAATCCGGGGCAGGAGACGCTGTATTGGAGAGACACAAATCCAAAGCTCATTCAAAACAACAATCCAGGAAATGGAAAACGGGTTGCACGCAAGTAACGTCACGTGCGAGAACCGGAAGGATAATCCATATGCTAAACTCAAGGTAGCCAGAGGTAGCGTTCCATAGTATTCAAGCATCCGGTTGCGAAGCTGGAACAGCCTGCTGTCTCTTGACACAGACAGTGCAGACATTACAGAGCAAACAAATCAACAGCAGTACACCAGCAGCCAAGGCGAGAATTAATGGTAACCCACCAAAGATGCTGGAAAAAATAGAATGGAAAAATGCTGGTATCACACCAAATATTGTTTGGAACAAGGTTACAAGGCCGGAGCCCACAACTTTAAAAAAATGCGCCAAGCCTGTTGTTGACGAGGCACTGAATATAGTGTGAATCAGAGCACAGAAATGAAGTGGGAGATCAGTATTTAAAAGCGCATGCACCTCGGTGAGGGTGTTTGCCACGTGAAGGACAAATGTTTCACGAGAAGAAGTTAGGGCGACTTCTTTTTGAGACAATAGAGCCATTATTCTGCTCATCTTGTTGAACTCTGCTTTCAAGGTTGGAATGGAAGGCCAGATGGATATGTCGAGTCTCCCATGCAAGGGCGGGAAAAGCACATTTTTACAGCAAATGACATGTTGGGAGACAGTTACAATGTAGGGAATCCCTACCAGCATGCCGAAGCAAGCTTCATTATTTAAAAATAAATAACTAGTGTTTGCTAGTAATGTTAAAGTAGGAGTCATAGCCGGCACTGGATTTCCCTTTAAAATGCAAGCTAAATTCGGGAATTGGGTGTTACACGCGCCGTGCAATTGTATATTTTTGCAGAGTAGTGAGTGAGATGGTGTTGAAGTGCACTCCTCCCCTTTCAAATAAACTTCTTTACCCTCTCTCAGGCACCTGTATGTGAATAGTAGGGATCAAACTTCATGGAGAAATGCACTTCCCAACGGTTCATATCTGCCTAGGGCATAGTGTTTTATACATGAACTGAATTTAAACAAGGGAAACGGTAGTGTTATTAACCCATGGATTAGCCAAACAGCAGAATTAGATTCAGCCACTGAAAATGGTAAAGGTTCCAATTTTTCAATATGCAAAAGTGAATATGTTTCATCCTTCATAGACATGAACTGTTGTTTTTCAGCCAAATTAAATGGTAAAAACAGAGATGAGGTATTCATGTAGTACCAAGGAACTTTCCCAGACTTTAACGTTTGTAAAGTCCACGCAAACTGCATTATAGAACATAATTGATTTTGACCATGGTACACAGCAGACACTTCATCCTGTACAATATCCACAACAGAGGAAACAATATTATCTAAAGTGTAAATTCTGTAAGAAAGAGTATTAAAGCTATTGTCAATGATAGCAAGCACTTTTTCTAAATTAGCATGATCGATAGCCCTTAATCTAGAAGCAGCTTCAACTTGAGACAATTTCCAAACTTCGTTGTAAATAGCATAAATCCATCTTTTGGACTTGCCTCCTACAGGGACTTTAACAAAGTCATTCAAATCAACATTGTCAGTCAATTGGGAGTAGGTAGTAACAGAATGGGAGCTTTCAAAATGGGGATCCACCCTAACTTGTTTATAGCCTGGTGCCAAACCCAGAAAACGATGTTGGCATAAATCCAAACTTTTTTGCCATAATAACCAACCTTGGGGATCCAAGCTGGAAATATTGAAGGAGGAATTAGTAATTAGAAACTGTAATTCATCAAGGGACATATCTGTGTGATTTCCCCATGTAGGATAAGCACCCAGATCAGGAATGTGTGGAGCATTATTTGTTTTAGAAGTAGCCAATCCAAAGCAAGTAGTCTGTGAAATCGTAGAGTTCAAAAACAACATGTGGTTAGGGATAAGACATGCACGATGCAAAGCTCCTGTGCCTTGCCAGCTTTTAGAACCCCAAAAAGATTTAAGATCAATTGTATCTTTCCACAGCTCATAGCCCCCTGTAGCTAATTGATCCATAAAGGACTTCGGATAAAGTAATTTAGGGCCAGATGTAGGTAATTCTATTTTACCGATTCATAAATACCGAATTTTACCGATTCGGTATTTATGAATCGGTAAAATAGAAGGTGGGAGATGTAGGTAAAAATAAATTTTCAATTACCGATTCGGTAACATTCGGTATTTACCGATTCGGTAAATACCAAATCAGTATTTCCTATTGCTTCCTATGGGCTGTGAAGCCCATAGGAATCAATGGGAAATACCGATTCGGTAATTACCGAATCGGTAAATGCCGATTCATGCAAGGGTGCAGGGGGTGTCACTTTGACACCCTCTAGCACCCCAAATACAGGCATGTGTACCATGTGGCACACAGACATGCCCTAAGGGCATGTCTGTGTGTCACATGGCACAGGTGTGCATGCACAGATGTGCATGCACACCTGAATTCGGTATTTTACCGCCCAATAGGATTGGGTGGTAAAATACCGACTCTTAAGGGTCTGTGGCACTCCTAGGAGTGTCACCTACATCTGGGATTTACCGAATCGGTAAAAATACCGATTCGGTATTTTACAGAATCGGTAAATTTACCGATTCTGTAAAATGTTGGCCCCTACATGCCAAATCCTTAATACCGGTCGGTAACGGCCGAATTCGGCCGTTACGACCGGTATTTTGTGACCTACATCTGGCCCTTAGTGTGGGTGAGTCTAACTTTGGAGGTGGACTTAGCAGTCATTCGGAAATAAAAGGCTTCAGGATTGGATCAATCAAAATCAGTAAAATATGTAATTTTTTTTCAATAGAGTTTTCGAACTACCTTCAATGGGAGCTGGGCAATGTTCCCATTGCGTATAATTAACCACATTTCTAAATGTATTTGCTTTATGCAGGGAATGATTGCCATAGTGCTGGTAACAGAACAAGTCCGCATAATTCGCTGAGTCTAAGTACAAATCCTCAGCATCAAATGCAGCATAATATTTCAAATCAGAAAAAAGAGCCTCTACGACTTGGACATCCCAATCATCATAGCGTATGTTTTGTTTCACAACATCCCCCATAGAAACACCAAGTACATTGGGAACATTAATCACCTCTATTGGGTCATGAATTTGAAATTTTACAGCATCCCACACAATCCAATCCAACACAGTCCAGGCAGTGATATTAACAAAAGTCCGGTCCCTTTTCATGATGTATGACGAAGAGTGGGGTGCCAAAGTTCCATCAATTAATTTAATTGTAGATCTTTCTTTAAGATAATGTCTATTCACTAGATGAACAAATACAACTACAAATCCAATTGACATAAACAAAAAAAGTGAGAAGAGCACCAACCAAATGTAAGTCCAAGTGGGTATCAAAAATTGTTTCTTAAACCAAACATCAAAAATAGACATTTTTGAAGGGGCTCTTGATGTTGTGGAGTCTGTGTCAAATGAAAAATGTGACTGGTCAACTGCACTTGTCTGCACACCAGGCAACAACACATCTGTGGGATAGGTATACTCAATATCTTCATGGGGATCAACAGCTGGTGGATTCAATAACAGATTCGTAACTGTTTGCGCTCTCGATGGCAATGTCAGGCCTGTTCGTATTTCCCTGGGCCAAAACAGAATTTCTCAGCATTGCTGGACAACAGACCGCTGGAGTCATACTAAGAAGAATCGGCCACTTGTTGTAATTTAACATTGTCAATGGAGATGTACCTGTTATCCTTGCGACCAGGAAGTGGAGGTAAAATGACTGTTCTTGTACCCTGCACGCCAAGCACTGGAACAGGTGCTCTATAAGAGGGGCCAAACTCCTTCTTGTTCTCCACCTTCTCACGGCCCAGGTCACCGACTCGAGGTAGCCAGCCAACTACCGAAATCTGAAGTGCAGCATCAGTTGTGGAGGGCAAATGTTCTTTTGCAAGACTGTCTCAAGTCTCTTGTAGGTTCTGTAATACAGTAAAATGATCATCTATGTCAAAGGGTATGGCTGACACTGCCATGTCTAGACCCTCAATGTCCTGGACAAACATTTTGAGGCCGAAGAGCATTTCGTATGGGGTCTGCCCACCCAGAGACCTTCTGGGGAGATTATGTGCATGCTGTACGCCATACAAATGGGCAAACCAGTTTCTGCCTGTACCTAAAACCCGAGCTGTCAAGGATTGCTTTAAGTCACGGTTCATCCGCTCCACAACAGAGTTGCCCTCAGGCCGGTATGGAGACGAAAATTTGAGCTGCACCCCCAAAGACCACATGGCTTCCTTGTACGCCTTAGAGGCTAACGCTGGACCCTGGTCAGAATGGAGGGTGCCACATGCAAAAATTCCCACAAAGACATGCAAATCCCTGATGATAGTTCGAGCATCAGCGCTGCATTGTGGCCAAACCCATAGAAAGCGTGTGCACAAAGCAACTGCAACTAAGATGAACTTATATGCAGTATCAGAGGGGAAAGGACCGCAGTGATCTAAATAAACACACCCAAGTGGTTTATTAGATATGTACAACTGTGTTTGTGGTGGGCGTGCAACAGTTGAAGGTTTAATCTGCTTGCAAATGTCACAAGTAAGTACATAATTGCGAGTCTGTTTGTACAATCCGCGCCATCAGTAACGTTCCTGCAAGATAGTGACAGTCGCTGAAACACCGGCATGAGCCAAGGCCATGCCTTCGTGAGTGGCTGTTATCAAGGAAAGCCTGCGGTCCATGTTGGGAATCAATCTGTCACCAATGTCATTAATTCTCATATAGAGAACTTTATCAGGACTTAAATGATAAGAGTATTTTGAAGGGAAACCTCTTGGGTAATTACCTCCCTTCTCTGTTGCAGAAATAGCTGCCGAGATGTCATCATCAGTCTTACTTTTGTATTTTGTAAGTGCTGCTACTAAATATGTCGCCACTGCTGTCTTCGCTGCCTCGTCAGCTAGACTGTTACCAACAGCGTGTACTCCTACGTGCTGGTGACCAACAGTATGATCTACATTTACGAGAGGCAGACGCCCTTTAAGTTCTGCAACTCAAACCCAAAGCATTTTGTGTTTCATTGTGCTGCCTTTGGAATCACGATATTCATTCTGAGTCCAAAAGAATAAATTGTCATTGAAATACTGAACACAGTAGTAACAGTCACTTACAATAAGAGTAGTCACACAGGGATCAGCAAACTCTAGTGCAAACACCAGAGCACGTAGCTCTGCCAATTGGGCGGTACAGTCCCCTAATGTCTATGTGTACACGACATCAGACTTGAATTCTCCATTCACCATGGTACCAACCACTATTGCGCAGGCTGCTGAATAAGCATGCTTAGAATCCGGCACCGGCTGCGCCGACACATCAGTATAAAGATACAATGGTAACCCTCAAGTGGGCGCAAGGACAAAGAAGCAGGATGAACAAATTCATACTGTAAGAACTCCTGAGTCTGCAATGAGGGGTCAAAGATAAACGTGACATCCGGAGACGTCAGTGGAGTAGCCCATTGTATCCACGTGGATGCAAAGCTTTAGAATTTGGTACACTGGCTTTCATCACTGCCTCTAGGGCAGGATACGTTGTAACAACCAACATGCGTTTCCCCTGCGACAGCGCTCTCTCTTTAAGAATTGACATCTGCACTGCTGTCAAACCCTTTTAGACAGACGAAAAGCGCATTTCGGCCGAAGTGTGCAAGTGTGCCTTGTAAGCAACAGGGACTGTGTCTCCTTCATTAAACGTCAAGAACGTGAAACCCACTGCCCCTGGCACAATTCTTATCATCAAGTTGGTGTGGTTATCACGAGTCAGTAAGTATTTAGATTCAAGAAGATCAGACTGCAAAGATTGCAGTATAGCTGAATGTTCTGGAAGCCAGCAAGATTTGGTAAAAGTAGGTTGTATCAAGGTATATAGCGGTTTGATATGCTGGGCATAATCGGGAATGTAAGTACGCCCGAAATTCAAAAAACCAAGCAAAGATTGTAGTTTTTTCAGAGCTGTTGGAGAGCGCAAACTTGCCCATTTCTCCAGGAAGTGAGATACTAAACCTCAACCTTTGTTGTTGAGCTCATAGCCCAGAAACAACACTGTGTACTCTGCAATGTGTCATTTAGCAAAGTTAAATTTGTAACCGAGGTCCGCAAACATGACAATGATGCGGTCAACTCGACACAGATGCAGCCATGATTCGTTGTCTGTGAGATAAATAACATCAACATACAAGTACGCATCAGGGTCGATGCTCTCCAACAGAGAGACAACACGTGCTGCAAAGGCGCCCGGGCTGTTTTTTTAGCCCATGGGTAATCTTTTGACCTGTATTTGTTTGCTGCCAGAAGTAAAGGCTGTCCATTAACTACTAATAGAGGACAGACTATGGCTAAAAAAGCCATTGGAAATGTTAAGTGTGGTTTTAAACCTTTTTCTCACGAGACTGTCAACTAACCCTAATCTGTGGGTATTCTGTACTGCGCATGTCCGACAATGTGAGTTTAAATGCCGATAATTCAAAACTAGGCGGGATCAACCCATCAGGTTTAGTTACAGTAAAAAGAGGAATATTCATGTGTAACAAACACGTTTCAAGTACACCTTGATATTCCAATTGTTCAAAGATCTCGGAAACGGGAGCTTTCGCTTGCCGCTGCATGGGATATTGGGGTTGGGCCTGTGGCATAGACCGTAATGGAATCTCATGTCTGGGCAACCAACCTGAGTACAGTGCAATGCCAGTGCAAGCACCTGAGCCCACTCTTCTGCAAAGTTCTGCGCCTGTTCCTTGGGCACAGTGTGTGTGAAACCAGGGAGGATTACCTTCGCCCCCTCTCGGAGTGGCCAAAGCAAAAGGTGGGGGCCAGTCTGTCTCCGCCAACATAATGTCATAAGTAGAGGTCAGATTTTCCCCAAAAATCTCTTTTATTTTACGTTCTATGTCACCTTCAATTACTCTAGTGTCAGCAGTCTCTACAGTGATGAACGTGTCAGTTGCTGTTGCCTTCAGATACAGATGCAGTGCTTTCCGCACTACTGTAACCTCCGCTGCGCTGTCTAGCAGCGTTAGCTCCCATGTCTGGTTCCAAAGCTGTGTTCTCACTATCTGTGGCATACCTTGCGGTTAACGCAGCAACCTTCTTTTTCTGAAACTGCCTTCTCCTAGGCTTTCGGAAAATTAAAGAGGGGGAAAGATTATTCAAAGGGGATACCTCACAGACCATAGTATTTAGTCTGAGTCAGTAGCAATAGTTAGGAAGAAAAAAGGTCTAAAAATGTAATAGTATTCTTAGGTTCTGTACTAACTTACAGTATACTAAAATAAAATGTATTGGTATTACAGCTACCCCCATACATTTTAGTTCAAACTGCCCCTTGTAAAATGGCCTCTGATCTCCTAAACCCAAAGTTTTATCAATTGTATTTTTATATGTTGTTTTTGGTTTTTGCCAAACACTTTTATAAAAGAAAAATATTTATTGTATTAATTTATTTTAATCATGTACTACCTCAAAGTTGGATTTATACTGTATTGGAAGAATTCTAAACTCTATATAAATTGTTATTAGCAAATCTTTTTAAATATTTAAATGCTGAAGTATATATGCATATCTTGAACAGCTTTTTTTTCGGATTACTAGTACACGATGTATATGTTGATGTTTTTAATATTGTATTGTATTCTTTTATGGTTACTTAACCGAAATAAAGAATTAATGAATGAATGAATGAATGAAACTGAGGCATTGACGTGGAAAGTCGTCCTGCTTGCCTTTACCATCATCCGGGCGGGGCTGCTCACGTCTTTGTGGGGCACCCCGACCTCTGCCGCATTCTCCTCCACCTGCTTATGAGACCGATGATTCATGTGAAGAACGAGAAGAACGTTGATCTGGAACCTGAAATCTATCAGGAGACCTAATTCTCGCAGGGTCGCGCAAATCATAAGTGCGCTCAGTAGACACTGGTATTGGCGATGCAGGACGCAACCCTTGTTTCTGTTGCTGCTTCCCCTGTTTTTTAATTTTCCAATTCTGTTTAGGAAAAGCTGGACGGTCGTCTTTAGTAGACTTAGCCGTCTGAGTTTGCGGTTGAGCTGCTGTTTTAGCAAAAGGCTTAACACCCAAACTATTGCGGCCAATGGTCTTATAAGCCTCCGCAATACTTTTCGGTAACTGCCGGGTTTTATTGGCATCTGCGATGAGGCGCAAAGCATTAGACACTTGAAAGTTAACCGCATCTCCCTTGGTGTTAGCAAGGATGATATCAGCAACTACGTCGAACACTCCGACAAGCCTTATTCCCACCTCGACAGCCCCCTCCGGACCGTGCTCATCCTGAACACGCTTGATCACGGAGGGCAATACAGTCATAGACGCTGTGCCGAAGCACTTTGCATAGACTGCTGCAAATACTTTACCCCAGTTCTCACAATCGGTCACCTCAGGAACTAAGGGGCATATTAGCAAGAACCTCGTTAAAATGATCGCTGTTTTAGCGGCAGGAAACTGACGCTAAAACGGCGATAATGGGCTTGCTAATATGCATCATAGAATTCCAATAGAAGCCGATGTTAGATGTCCTGCACATCTAACCTGGGCTTCTATTGGAATTCTATAACGCATATTAGTAAGCCCATTATCGCCATTTTATCGGCAGTTTCTTGCTGTTAAAACTGCGATATTTTTAACGAGGTTCTTGCTAATATGCCCTTAAGTCTTTCTGCAAACTGATTTTCAGAACCCTGTGTTTTTCCACAGGATTCGTATTAGGAAATACTGCTTCCAGTTGGTCAAATTTCTCAGCAAGCCAATAAGGCATATCGTCGTCATTCTGGGGGCGCTTGCCCATTACCGAATTAACCATGATGGGACTAATAGACATCCCAGCCGGTCCAACTGGTTGCGCCGCAGCCCCAGGTGCACGTATTGCACCAAAGACCTATGCAACGCTATCAAAGCGGTGTGTAGTTGACGTGCGTTGTTCACTGGGGCGTGCATACAGCGTGGATGGCATGTGAACCCGGCCAAAACTCACCAAGTGGCCCCAGGGATAGACAAAGGTCCCATCTGACCCATGGTCACACTGTGGGGGAGGGCGCCATTAAACCAAATACGATGCTGCCAAGCCGAAATCTCCAGTGACCTATATGGTATATAATTCACCGGTATGGCATTGGGAGTGTAAGCATGGAAAATGTCATCATCCTCATCTATTGCAGGAAAGATTACCCAAGAGTAGTGAAGCTCAAAGGGGAACGCTTCATCGGCACTCACCACAAAGAATACAGCATACCATCGTCAGGAACTCCAAACTGCGTCAGATGATGCCGGAGCGGTGCACAACTATTTGGAGCTATATTAATATCACCCATAAGGACACCGTAAAGAAAAGACAATCTATATAAATTGTAGCACAAATGGGTAGTAATTCAAATAACAAACATTTTTAAATCTCAGGCTTGAATGAACCTATAATCTATACATAGAGGCAGGGTAATCCGTCACTACTGTTAACCAGAAACAGGAGTGAGGGTGTCGTAGACTAATATAAGCACTAATCAAGCATCTCGAATATAAGACCAAATGTTAGGTGCCCCATGTTGCAGGGATTCTGCTCATGCACAGAACTATGCACAGGAAACCAGGACCTCAGTGAATTGTGATGTACCAAAAAACTCACCTCAGTACCCAGAACCCCTATCCGACTACCATCAGTGTCTCATTAACTCTACGTCCTACAGCGAAGCCACCAATGATTAGACAACCCAGAACAAGCGACTTAGGGTACTTCCAGGAATGGTGGGAATCAAGAACACTCTTTCCTTTTTATTCCCATACCAGTCCACAACGTAAGTAATCAGAGACATTGAAAAGTTTAAAATGTTTTGTAGTGAAGGCAGAGCCCTATTTTGCATATTGGTATGTTAGCATAGGCTTACTAGAAGTTTAAACGCCATTTTACCTTTGTGCTGCTTTTGCACATGACACTGAATGTAGCTGTTGTTGTAAGTTAGGCTGCTTGAATTGCTTCACATGAGAAGGGCTAATTTTCAACATCCCTAGACTTACATCACGACCTTGGTCTGCACAGCGAGTACAGAAGCCTCCAAGGTTATGATAACAATGTTGGATGTTATTCGGCCTGATCGTCCCACGCTCTAGACACAACATGCAGGCAGCTGCAGCTAACTGAAATTCCAACGCCTTTAATATTGCACTGCATGCATGATTTTAGACACTTGGTGAAACTTCGTTTCCAGAGAGAGAGAGCTTTTGCAGATCCTGATGTGATTTATCTCTACCTATCTTTAAGGTATGGGGTTGCCCATTCAAGCTTAAGAGACCTTCTATTAATATGACCTTCTATTAATATAATAAAAACGAGCTTCTAGTAAGGGAGGGTGGTACACAAGGCACTATAGGTCCTGTTTAAACTATTATTATAATATGATTTCTCCTTTTGTGTTTTAAGAAATTGTAACAATGCTGATCATATTACTTTTAATCATATGCCTGCTTATGTTAGCAAAAATACTGCATCTTAGAGCACGTCGTTAAAATAACAAATTTTAACTTTTCCGTGTCTCTATTTACTCACGTTGTGGACTGGTATGAGAATAATAAACGAAAGAGTGTTCTTGATTCCCACCATTCTTGAGAGTAGCCTAAGTCGCATGTTCTGGGTTGTCTAATCATTGGTAACTTTGCTATAGGACGAAGAGCTAATGAGACACTGATGCTAGTCGGTTAGGGGTTCTAGGTACTGAGGTGAGTTTTTTGGTCCACCACAATTCACTGAGGTCCTGGGTCTCTGTGCACAGTTCTGTGTATGGGCAAAATTCCTGCAACATGGCGCACCTAACGATTTGGTCTTATTTTGAGACTCTCGAGTAGTGCTTATATCAGTACACGCTCACTTCTGTTTCCGGTTGACAGTGGTGACAGAATAACCTACCTATATTTACATAGGTGTTTTCAAGCTTCTTAATTTAAAAAAGGTTCGAACTTTGAATTACTAGCCATTTGTGCTACAATTCATTTGCATTGTCTATTCTCTACTGTATCCTTATTGCTGACGGTGACATCCCACCGCATAGTAGGATGGCTGTCTGCAATCATTTGCATACGTATGGTGTCACCTTGGAAGACATGGCGATTGTTTTTGTGGTGAGTGCTGAAGCCGCGTACCCATTTGAGCTCTTTTTCTCATGGGTTACTTTTCCAGCGGTTTATGCAGGTATAAATACATTTCACTGCCATGCCTCTGGCATACACCCCATATAGGACACTGGAGATTCCTATTACTGCCTGGCAGCATCGAGTTTGGTTTGATGGCGCCCTTCCCCAATTGATAACCGCGGTTTGGTTGGGCCCTTTGTCTATTCCCGGGGCCATGTTGCCCGTTTTGGCAGGCCACACACCGCATCCGCGTTATCAACAAGTCACTATAGCTGAGTTACGTGTGCTCTACACCACCTTGGTTGGAGTGCACCGTGCTTTAGTGCAATATGTTACACGCAACGTCCAGGTGGGGCACCAGGCACTGCGGCGTTTCCAGTTGGAACGGCCGGGATGAAAATTAATCCAGTCATGGTGAATTCGGTTATGGGCAAGCGCCCCCAAGATAAGGATGATATGCCTTTTTGGCTTGCTGAGAAATTTGACCAACTGGAGGCAGTATTTCCTAACACAACTCCTGTTGAAAAACACAGGATTCTTACCATTAGTTTGAGAAAGACTTAATACCTGAGGTACCTGATTGTGAAACCTAGGGTAGAATATTTGCAGCAGTCTATGCTAAGTGCTTTGGCACCCCGTCCATGGCTGTCCTACCCTCCGTCATTAAGCGTGTCCAAGATGAACACGGCGGCGTTTGAATTGGGAATGAGACTCGTTGGAGTGTTTGACGTAGTTTCCGATCTCGTCCTTCCTAATGTTATGGGAGATGTGGTCAACTTCCAAGTGACTAATGCTCTACACGATGTCCCCGATGCCGATAAGCCCCAGCAGTTACCGAAGATCATTGCGAAAGCTTATATGACCATTGGCCGCAATAGTTTGGGTGTTAAGCCTTTTGCTAAAAAACCAGCGCAGCAGCAAACTCAGACGGGGAAGTCTGACAAAGATGTTCACCTGAATTTTCCAAAACAGTCTTGGAATAAAAATAAAAAACAGGGTAAACAGCAACAGAAACAGGGGACACCTCCTGCGTCGCCAATACCTGTGTATACTGAGCGCAGATATGATTTGCGCGACGGCACTAATATTAAGTCACCTGATTGTTTTCAGGTTTCTGATCAACGTTCTCCTCGCTCTTTACAGGAATCATCGGTCTCATCAACCGGTGGAGGAGACTGCGGCAGAGGCCGGGGTGCCCAACAAGGTCGTGAGCAGCCCCGCCAGATGGAAGGTAAAGGCAAGCAGGACGACTTTCCACGTCAACGGCCCCAGTATCAAAAGAAGAAAGTTGCCGCTTTAACAGCGAGGTATGCCACGGATAGTGAGAACACAGCTTCGGAACCTGACATGGGCACTGACACTGTTAGGCAGCGTGGTGGAAATTACAGTAGTGCGGCAAGAGCTGCGTCCGTTTCTGAAGGTGACAGCAACTGACATGTTTGTTGCTGTTGAGACAGCTGACACTTGAGTGTCTCCCCCTGACAGACTATATGAAATAGTTCTTTTATTTGAAGGTGACATTCAACGTACTATAAAAGGGATATTTTGGGAAAATCTAACAACTACCTACGACATTTTGTTGGCGGAGGCTGACTAGCCCCCACTTTTCGTTATCGCTGCTCCGAGAGGGGAGGAGGTAATCCTCCCTAGTTTCGCACACACTGTCCAGAGTCATCCATTCAGGTGGGCTTGGGTGGTCTGTTCTGTGGGGGGAACTCTTGAGGGCGACTATCTTAACTGTTATATTTTTTATTTATTGGGTATTTACATAACATATGTTTTATAATATATATTTATGGTCATATGCTTAGCGTAATCGGTAACAATACTGTATAGTATTAAATGTGCCCTAGTGGATAGAGGCGCCTCTTTTGTCGCGCTGCTTGAAGTAAAGGGGTCTCAACAACCAGTGTGATTTTTTTTTTTTTTACTGTGGGGAGTATCTTTGTCACCTCTTAAAATGCTGCTAGGAATATTGTGTAAGCTATTCTTTTGGGGCAGAATTTGAAACTGTTTCTATCAACAGGTTAACATCCACAAATTGCATGCAAACATTCTCAACCTTGAGATACTGCATGAAAGATTGACCTTTCACCCCTCTGCTTCCTTCTTCGTGTTTACCTCTTCTGTAAAAAAGTTACTCCAAATCCCATGCCTGCTATCTGCCTTACAGCTCTTTTTAGACACCATAACAATCTATTACTTCCAGCAAGGCATAGCGTCTCACATGGCCCCCCTCTAATGATTACATCACTCACTATCAACAATGTACCACACGGAAACTGGTGTGAATACATGATATGAACATGAAAAACTTACCCCTACAACTAATGGACTGACCCCTAAGATTGGACTTGCGAGTAGCCTGCTATTCACTGTAAGCGCTTCGATCGTCAGGGGTAGTAAGAACTATATAAATACAATTTAACACTCCTTGTGGCCTTTCAGAACCCATAGTCTTGCATAACTGCGGATCAGATGCACAGTTCTAATTTCGATTTTGGGATTGTGATAGAGGCCACAGGCAGGCTGGGCCACCCATGGTGTAATGTTGGCTCTTTACCAGGGAATGCGCCTGCCTTTCTCTTCTGACCGTACATTGCCCTAACCAGAGCACTTTCTTGGGTTATCAACGTCTTTCAGAAAGTGCTCTCTAGTTTGGGTGATTGTATGGGACCAACATACCAACAACACGTAGGATGCATGTTTCCACCGGTAATGAAGGGTTTGCTTTCAGTGTCACATTGTCCTGTATATGGTATGTTTTTTATGAGTATGTAAGTCTGTCCCTCATACTCAGGGCCCTTGAAATTATGTGGCAGGAGAGGCTAACTTATGCTGCAATAGTCACCAGATGATGAATGATGTGGCAAATGTGGTAAATACTTTCTCTGTGGCACAGTCACGGGCTTATGGTAACAGCCATCGGTTGAGTGGCGGACCCCTATATGACTAGATCTTGGTTTGATACACATCTTTATGCTACAACAATTGGTTGATGGGCTGCTCTCTTTGGTAGTGACGTGTGGGTTTCTTTAATGTGCAATGATGGGGATACTGTGTGGCACAATTATAGGTTGATAAGTACTTTTATGTTACAACCATTGGTTGATGGGTAGATCGCTGCAGTACAGTAATGGGTGGGTTCCTGTATGATGGGTTGGTAGGCATCTTTTTTTTCACAATGATTGGCTGATAATCATGGCTGGATCCATGACACCGTCGTGGTTAGGTCTATTTTAGCTTACCGAGGGGCGCACATGCCGCCATCTTGGGAGGGGATGGAGTTAGGGTCTGACTGGTCTAGCCCCGCACCGCAGAATGTTACCTGCTGCATCAACATTTTCTACGCTCAATTGAAGGCGTTTCCTCGCAGCACTGAACCGGAGCCACGAAGTCGCTTCAATGTACAGCGCTTGTGTTGCATGTTGCTGCCCCATAAGTGCTTTGCGTTGGAGTGATTTCAAGGTGTCATCTCGGCTGCGTCAAGAACACACAGTGCCCTGAGAGAGAAGCTCAGAGGGGGAGCTGACACCGCTCTGAGCTGCATGTCTCAAGGTGCGAAGCATGACAACCGGCTTGTTAATGTATGGAAATACCTACTGCTTGTGCCATCTTAAAATCCAGTGCAGGGCTGGGTGTGCGCATGAGAGGCCTGTTTGCAGGGTCGAGGAAGGGTAGGACTAAGCTGGGTTGTGGATGGTAGCCTAACCACAGAAGAATGTCGATTTTAACCCTACACAACAAGCGGCTATGGATTCCTGACTCGGATCTTTTCCGTTGTTGGGTGAACGTGTCTACAATTTACCTGTAGCTTCCAGTTTTGGATATGAAAATATAGATGTATATGATATGTTACAGCTTTGATGTCTCACTGCTGTCGAATGCATAATACAAAGCTCCAAATAAAAGAAATTAACCTACAGGCATGTCTCTGCTCGTTACTCTAAGTTAAGACAGTTACTTCTACCTTGTTCCTCCACTCTCCCCTCCCAAAAAGGAGGTTCGTTTATCTGTAACTTGGCTTCATATAGTGCCCATATCGGCCCTTACACCAGCCCCCCCAGAAAATGAACATGCAATAAACAGACCAGACAAATTGTTGATGGGAAATCTGTCTGCAGGTTTATCAGCATAAACAATGCCAACAAGGTGGGTTATCTTACAGATGATCCAAAGGCAAGCTGTCTCTCGCAGCTTACCACCTGATTGGCCTTCTAGCACCGTGGCCTTGGCCAGACGGTGCTTTGCGGTTGTGGTGAGAGGACTAGCCCCTCCCAATTCCGGTGAACTCTTTGTCCACCATCTTGCTCACACCCCCCCCCTACGAGGGTTGGAGCGTTAAGCGACCCCCGGTTGTCCAGGTTTCCAACCGCCCGTAGGATAACGGGGCGCCGTCGCACCCCAGGGTCCACTGCACAGATCTCCGGGGCATATTAGGCCTCAGCACCCTTTGTGCTCCAGAATAGGGACTCCTGCTTCCCTTTCGTCTCTGGATCATCCTGTAACTCCGCCACAGCCCTGGGTGAGGCGACCGCCACGACCAGGGCCCCCCACCTGTACTCTCTTCATTACTTACAGCCTGCTATTCCAAGAGATTCCTCTAGGTCTAGTAGGAAAAGGTCCATCCCCACCTGGGAAAGGTGAACCCCGTCGTTGTCAAAGCAGCCTGTATATTTGACATGTTATTCCCCATGTTTTATGCAACCAAAGCCCCGTTGGTCAGTGAATTTGTGCATGGCACAGTTAACCCTCCTGCGCGCAACCTCTAGTGCTAGCCCTGAACGTTCCCCGTGTCACACTTGGCGTGACGTGATTTCTGACCAACAAAGTACACAGGACCCCAACACGTTGCTGATTTTGCACATGGCCTCCTTCAGCAATATTCTTTTGCCCAAAGCCGGTAAGTCGTTCCCTCCAAGGTGGATAACTAGCACGTCTGGAGGAAGGGAGGTCCTATCCAATTCCTGCTGCAAGGTGCCCAACAACCCGTTCCAACGCATGCCTGTGATTCCCAGCCAAAGGATCTCGGTTTGGCAAAACCCATGTTTCCAATTCCTGCTTTTGGCCCACTGCGCTAATCTGGTGACGCCCGAGTGGCCCATCACCCAGACTTTCTTTCCTGGTAAATAAAGAGATGTGTTTGTATCAATCTTGTTTATTAAACACCACAACACACAACACTGCACATCTTTTAACACAACACTGCAAATTAAATTGGGCACGTCACAAAACTTTAAACATTGACTCCCTTACAGTTACTAACACACTGGGTGATTAGTGGAACACGCCTGCTCCTTCCAAGGTCATGGTCTAATGTATCTTCTAAAACAGTTGGATTGCCACCTCCCAACTTGCATAATGCCTTCTGCTGGCAATCCTTCAGTGAAAGCAGTGGTGGCTGCGCCTATGCGGAAGGAATGTGTACAAAATCTCTTGCCGGGAGCATTGCCGCCTGACAATGCCAGACAGGCATGCATGACATGTTCAACCTGATATTTGGTGAGGGTGGTGCTGTCTGCATGGATCAAGAGAAACCTTCAACTGCTGGTCGTGCTGCTAAGTAGGCATAGAAGAGTGAGACTGGGTAGTATTTATCAGCTCCTAAGCTGTTAAAAAAAACACTTTCCCTCCCCCCGATGATCAGACTTAGATTTACGCAAGGTAATTTTGAGTGTTTTTCCCAAGAGGGAAACATCCTGCAAATTAAGTGCCACCCTTGAAGTATCGTTCTTTGATCTAGCCACCAGCTCACAAATTCGAAAAGCCCCGAAAAAGGCCATGCTAAACGTTACTGCGAACAGCGCAGCCTCAAAATTGGAGGAGGTAGCCTGTGGCAGCCAGTTGATCATCCCTTGTAAAGTCTGAAAATCTATGAGTGATCTGCTATCAGGAGCTTTGGGCTCGCTCCTGGCCCAACCCTTTAGCGCTGCCCTGATCACAAAGGCCTTAGTCGGATCAGCATACCCCCTAAGCTTGGTGTGGTGGCTGATGGCGGCAAGGTGGCTAGAAATCCAGGAGTGGCTCTTCTTGTTATCCTTAGCCCACAGTATAAAAGACTGCACTCTCGCTTCTAAGGTTGGCGCGCAGTCCACCCACGTTCTTGGCCACTGGATTCAAGATAGCCTGGCTGATGAGGATTATGAATCCGAAACGGGTCCCAGGATGCTTGTTTCCGGTCCAGGGAAGACATGGCTTGGCAGTTCGGGCTGGACTGCTCCCACGAGGCACAGGGTCAGACTGATTTGCATATAGCCATGTCTGAACTGGGGTGGCTGAGTGAACTAAAGAATGGTGATGGATTAAACCCAGATCAGTTGACTGGGGGTGAGTGTTTGATTTGTTCAAACACTCCGTCCATCATCCCCTTTTGTATCGCTTTGTTCGCCTAAGTGTGGCAGGGTATGCTCAGACGTGAGTCCCTTTTTCCACTTGGCCACTGGATTTAAGATAGCCTGGCTGATGAGGATTATGAATCCGAAACCGGTCACAGGATGCTTGTTTCCGGTCCAGGGAAGACATGGCTTGGCAGTTCGGGCTGGACTGTTCCCACGAGGCACAGGGTCAGACTGATTTGCATATAGCCATGTCTGAACTGGGGTGGCTGAGTGAACTAAAGAATGGTGATGGATTAAACCCAGATCAGTTGACTGGGGGTGAGTGTTTGATTTGTTCAAACACTCCGTCCATCATCCCCTTTTGTATCGCTTTGTTCGCCCTAAGTGTGGCAGGGTATGCTCAGACGTGAGTCCCTTGTTCACTTGGCCACTAGATTCAAGATAGCCTGGCTGATGAGGATTATGAATCCGAAACCGGTCCCAGGATGCTTGTTTCCGGTCCAGGGAAGACATGGCTTGGCAGTTCGGGCTGGACTGTTCCTACGAGGCACAGGGTCAGACTGATTTGCATATAGCCATGTCTGAACTGGGGTGGCTGAGTGAACTAAAGAATGGTGATGGATTAAACCCAGATCAGTTGACTGGGGGTGAGTGTTTGATTTGTTCAAACACTCCGTCCATCATCCCCTTTGGTATCGCTTTGTTCGCCCTAAGTGTGGCAGGGTATGCTCAGACGTGAGTCCCTTGTTCACTTGGCCACTGGATTCAAGATAGCCTGGCTGATGAGGATTATGAATCCGAAACCGGTCCCAGGATGCTTGTTTCCGGTCCAGGGAAGACATGGCTTGGCAGTTCGGGCTGGACTGTTCCCACGAGGCACAGGGTCAGACTGATTTGCATATAGCCATGTCTGAACTGGGGTGGCTGAGTGAACTAAAGAATGGTGATGGATTAAACCCAGATCAGTTGACTGGGGGTGAGTGTTTGATTTGTTCAAACACTCCGTCCATCATCCCCTTTTGTATCGCTTTGTTCGCCCTAAGTGTGGCAGGGTATGCTCAGACGTGAGTCCCTTGTTCACTTGGCCACTGGATTCAAGATAGCCTGGCTAATGAGGATTATGAATCCGAAACCGGTCCCAGGATGCTTGTTTCCGGTCCAGGGAAGACATGGCTTGGCAGTTCGGGCTGGACTGTTCCCACGAGGTTAAGGGTCAGACTGATTTGCATATAGCCATGTCTGAACTGGGGTGGCTGAGTGAACTAAAGAATGGTGATGGATTAAACCCAGATCAGTTGACTGGGGGTGAGTGTTTGATTTGTTCAAACACTCCGTCCATCATCCCCTTTTGTATCGCCAAGTTCCCATTAAAGCACACAACTTGGCAATGCATGTCCTGTATCTATTGATGGCCGAAGGTGCTAAAGATAGTTCTCTAAGTCCCCTCATTCGCTTTACCACTTCAAGAGGTACCATAGATGTGCTGGGAAAGGCGTTGCCTCCTCTCGGCCATGCTACGCGAAACGGTGCCACTGAAAACGAGAGAGAGCGTCAGCCGCGATGTTTTTAGTACCTTGGATGTGTCGGGCCCTGAATTCTACATTGTTGAAAAGACACACTCGCACCAACTCCCGGAGGAGACACAACACCAGGGGACAGGTGGCAGAATGGGAGTTAATGGCTTGCACCACCGCAAGGTTATCTGACCATAACAGGACCCTCTTGGCCTCCAGTATAGCCGGCCATAGATGAAAAGCAACAACAATGGGAAAAAGTTGAAGGACCGTGATCTTTGTAGTAACCTTTTTCTTATGCCAGGAGTTGGGCCATTTCTCTGCACACCAGTCCCTGTCCAAGATGGCACCAAATCCCTGCCTGCCTGAAGCATCCGTGAAGAGAGCTAGGTCAGGGCTGCTAGACCAGGGGGCCCTCCATATCACTACCCCATTGAAATTGGCTAAGAACTCTGCCCACATGGCCAGGTCACGCTGCATTCCTCTACTCAACTTAACCATGTGGTGCTTCTTGGTGACATTAGCGGTGGCCCTAGCAAGTCTTCTGGCGAACACCCTCCCAGATGGGATGACTCTAGCTGCAAAGTTCAGCTTCCCTAGTAACCCTTGAATGCATTCCAAGGAGGCCCTGTCCGCACCTGCTAAGGAGTTGATCAGACTAGCCAGATCTTTAACTTTGTCAGCCGGAAGCCTGGACTCACCTGAGACTGTGTCAATTTCAATGCCCAGGAAGGTTAACACTTGAGCATGTCCCACGGTCTTGCCAGGGGCAAGGGGAACCCCCAGGTGTCCTGCAAGTTTTTCAAAGTCAGCCAGAGCCTGTGAACATTGCTGTGTCCCGTCTCTCCCGATGAACAGGAAGTCGTTTAGGTAATGGGTCACCCCTTCCACTCCATAAGTGTCTTTGAGGGCCCATTGTAGGAAACAACTGAATGCTTCGAAGTAAGTGCAGGACACAGCGCAGCCCATGGGCATGCATTTGTCATAGTAGTACAGTCCGTCTAGCTTGAAGCCCAGTAGGTGAAAGCTGCTCGGGTGAACTGGCAGCAAGCGGAAAGCTGCTTCAATGTCAGCCTTCGCTAGCCCGGCCCCTTTGCCCGCCCGCCTGACAAGGTCCAAGGCCACGTCCAGCGTACAATATGACACAGAGCATGAACCCTCCTCCAAACAGTGATTCACAGAGGCCCCCTCTGGGTATGACAGGTGGTGAATTAATCTGAAAGCCCCCGGTTCTTTCTTGGGTACTACACCTAGGGGTGAAACAATGAAATTTTCCAAGGGGGGGGGAGCGGGAAAGGACCCCCCACCCTACCCAAAGATCTCTCTTTCTCTACTTTAGCACAAACTACGTCAGGCAGATCTCTAGCAGATTTAAGGTTCTCCGCCTCCCTACTGTCACAGGGACCAACATAAGGTATCCTGAAACCATGATGGAAGCCAAACAACAGCAGGCGGCCATCATTCCCTAGAGGGTATCATCTAAGTAAAGGGGTGATGTTGTCCAGCTTAATGGGAGAAGAGCCCAAAGCCACGCGGCTCGAGGCCGAAGTGGATGACGCGGGAGGCATGTGTACAATGCCGGGAGAGAGAGACCTTCCTTCCAGATGTAAACCATTAACGTGAAGGGGTAGCAGGGAGGGGGAGATCAGGTTCAGGAGCGAGCAAGAGGAATTAGCTACTCTGCCCCCCTCTGCTAGCCGTGTTTGAGGTGGGCTTGGGTTTGCAGGAGACTGCAGGGTGAGGTCCCCCACAGGTGTGACATGCATGCAGGAATTTGCAGTTCTTGCCCCAGGAGCAGGTCCCGTTGTTAAACAGACGACAAGTTCCTGGGGGGGATCTCTTAGAGCCCCCTCTATGTCCACCCCCTCTGCAACCCCCCCCAAGAAGCTGTGCTTGCCCTTGTTCCCTGGCTGAAAGGACCATCCCTGGGATTGCTGCCCTGCCTGGGAAGTGTTTGGGGCCCCGTTGACCAAGGGTGCTCGGCCCCTCATGTGCTCCATCCAGAGCTGCACCTCCTTCTGGTCCCATCTCATATCAGGGCACTGAGACATCTTTCTCCTAAATTCCCTGTCATAATTGATCCAACCATTACCTCCCCATTTCATTGCCTCAATGTGAATAATTCTGGAGTACTGAACTAGCTCAGGGTCCTGCTCTGGGAATTTTTCCATGGTAACAGAAGCTAAGAAGGAGAAAGCTTCGAGCCAGTTGTCAATGGTCTTCTCTGGCCAAGGTTGATACTTCACCTTCTTCTCGTCCTCCTTGGCGCCATACTTCCTAGCATCCATACCTTCCTGACCTAGCATGAGCAGAGTGAAGATATCCAAGAAATCCCGCCTCCAGATGCCCTCCTTTGCGGCTAGCGGGACTTGCCAGGACAGGGAACAGCGGCCCGACAAGAGCGGGGCAGTGGTGACAGGAGGCAGAACTGAACTGGAGGGGATGGACGCAACACTGACCGGGAGGGGTACTCCTGAGTTAGTGGGTGCCACGGGCAAGCCTGAGCCGGCGGCCAACGGAGGAATGACAGGTGGCACAACCATGCTTGGGGGTAGGGGCATCAGACATACTGCGGGTGGTAACACTGAATTGCTGGGTGCAGCGGGCAAGCCCGGGCCAGAGGCCAGGGGTGGGATGACCGGCGGAAGTGCTGCACCTGTTCCCCCCAAGCTGCTGGCATCTTGTTTAGAAATAGTTGGAGTTACCCCACCCTGGCTGTCCATCTGCCCTGTGGACCAAACATTCGACGCAACGGGTACAGAATTGGGGTTAACACCAACAACAGGCGCCACTGCAGGGTTGTAAGAAACTGCTCCTGCTTGAAAGCGTCCCATAAAAGCGTTCAATGAGTCCAACATTTTAGATAAATCGTCCCTAGTAGCGTAGTTACCTTGTCCGGCAAGGCTATCTGGCGTGGTAGCCGAGGCTGAAGGAAGGGGAGCAGCCGACACGGCCCCCTGATCCCGAGGTGCCGGCACGGCTCTGCTCCTGGGAGGTTGGACAGGATCTGGAGGGAAATCCCTGACTGTGGGCTTACGAATGCGCTTGGGTCTGGATGGTGCCACATCAGGACTGGGCCGGCTGTCCTCAGGGGGTGAGTCACCCACGACTCCTGAATCTTCTTGAATGGGGGCATGCATGATGCTGTGTGCCCACGCTAAACCTTTAAGTTTGGCCATCTCCAAAAAATCTGCCCACTGAGCATCCTGCGAGGTACTGGGCAGCGAGTCCTCCACTTGTGAAGGTGTCGGAAAGAGGGGGGGGGGTCCCTGGCTGTCCATAGCTGCTTCCGCTGTCGAACAGTACGGCAATCTGGGGATAAAAAACTGGGTCAGCCAAGGAAAAAGAACACTTGACCACTGGCCATCCTTCCCCCTGCTCCCACGAAGCTGTGTGCCCCTATTCCACTCCATAGTTACATATCAATCTGGTATATGCCAGGGATTGAGAAAGCGCAACTTGCGTGCGAGCCTCCGCGAGCAAGGATGTGAGTGGGCTGGGGAAAAAATTGACACCATTAACGGGAGCTTTGGACTTACTTCGTGGCTAGGCCATTCCAGGAGAACCAAGCAATCTAACTCCCCTCAGTCCCTCCGTGCCATAACCTTGACATATACCTGTAAAACCTTTAACTCTGTTTGTTGACTCTGTGGTACGTCCTTTCACTTTAGTCTTGATGTGTCACACACCTGTAAAATAAATCACAACAATTAAAACTTTTTTTTTTCTTTCTCTTGTCCAAATTCGTTACTCTGATCGTTGAAGCCCCTAGTCGCCTTTGCCTGTGTCCTTCCTCCATGAATAAAAAAGGGAAACACCTCCTGAAAGGACATTAGAGTTAGCACACAATTCATAAGGTATGCAGCTGCACTATATCCAAAACGGAAGTGCATTCACCAAGAAACAAGAAATTAAGCGGAAACGCGAAGGTAGCTGAAGCTGCCGATGCCCGAGGCCCGCCTGCTAGGAGCTGCGGTCACTGGTCGAAAGGGAGGGGCTGTTGCCGACATGCTCCTGAGGCCCCCCGAGTGTCCCGAGGTGGAGCATGCAGTTCCGGCAGTCACACATGGAGGGCATAACAGAACGGAAGCGCATGGATGCTGCTATAACAGCCTAAAACACCGGGCCAAATTACGGTCATTAGGACCATCGTCCTGCAATTGAGGTCCCTACCGAGCGTCAAACCCAAACCCACAGCCTCGGGGACCACAGCCCTTGCCGGTAGGCCACATTCCGGCGGGGCTGCGAATGAGGTCACTGTTAAGATGGCCGCTGACGATGGCCGGACTAAAATGGCCGAGAGTCTCCCCCCCCCATACAAAGACAAAATGGCTGCGGTCCACTGTGGACGCAAGTGGCAACCTGGGGGAAAGAAACCCGCTCACCACAAAACATTGCAAAATCCAGTCCTGCTCAGACAAACAGTGCGCGCTGGCGGACGCGTGCACAATAGCCCAACGCAGCTACATAAAGGAAAAGTAAATTACAACAAAGCTCAGTTCAGCAGGGTGGGGCCGAAAGCTGCGAATTGGCCTGAACTAAGAGAACGGCCTGCTGTCCCGGGCAACTCCACCGCGGGCAAACTATGAACGCATGGATGGGGCTGCTGGGGTAACCTGCCTAGACTACTGTCCGGCCCGTATGCTCACCCGCTACGCGTGGGCCGGTACCAAGCACTGAGATGGCCCCACGAGTGCCCCAGTGCCACAAAGGGGGTGGTGCAAGCGTAGGAAGGGCGTCCTGATCAACGGGAAAGACGCGGGAGAGGGCAAGTGACTGGTGTAGATCGGGATAAGGGAACCAAGCGATGCACCGAGTCCCGCTGTGTGCCGGCCCACCCCCGGCAACGAGGCCACACACGAATGCCACCCCGAGTACGAGGCGGGGGTAGGCACGAAGAGACTCACCGCAAGTCCGACGCGTGGGAGGTTCTCAGGAACATCTGAAGGGTAAAGGCCAAAGAGACCGTAGAACTGGGGGAGGAAGCATATATACTTCCTCCCGCCCCCTTTCCAGGCTGGAAGTGACACGCCACCCCGGAAGGGGCAACCCTGGGCTGGATCGTGTGCCATCTAGGGGGCACTAAGGGGCCGCCCTCTTATGAGGGTCCCCTGTGGGGACGAGTCGGTTCGCCCTCAGAATGTCCGGAGGGATCCCCGGGCAGCAAACGAGTGAGCCATTTACGTTATTAGACTCGAGTGAAGTAAAGCACAAGCGCTATCCACAGGGATCCTTACCTCGTTTACTTGGGGGTGTGCCCCCTGATGGCAGAGGATAAAGTGGGTCCCGTGAACTCCCCAGACATCCCCTTGCAGGCGGCTGCAGTCACTGAGTGAAAGGTGATCTCTAATCCCCTTTTAAAGTGCAGACAGGTTGCCACCTGCACTGTGAAAACATAGAGCATGCTGTAAGCAGCCGGTTCGTTCTTCACCTGAATGCACTGTGCCCAGGGTTGCGCAGGTTTGTGGCTGCCCTAAGATTTTACTACACAGGGCTTAGGTGAGGAAATGTGGGGCGAGTGCAGGTCCTTGTGTGTGGTTTAAGGGGGTGGGGACCCTTCAGGGGGCAGCGGGTGTCAATCAGACAAGGCCAATAAATATCAGTGAAATATGGGTTGCTGGGGGCGTGAAGGTATGACATGCTAAAGGCAGGGAGTCCCATCATTTTCTGTTAAGCAATTATGAGGAAACGTTGTGGGGCGACGCCCAGACTGGGTCTGAAATACTAGCCACTCCCTGTGCCACACATCTGGGCTAGCCCGCAGAAAGTGGGCAGGTAGCACCATGTGATGTTCTGCTGTGGCTGTCAAGAAGCTAAGACTGGGAGTGGATTATTAAAAATCCAACAGGAGCTTGCTAGGTAACTAAGATCAGCCACAAAAGGGCGAACCTATGCCATGCTGTCTCTGCAAAAACAGATAACATCTAAGAGCTGGCAGCAAGTGCTATGAATTTAAAAATCCCACCCAGGGAGAGAAAAGGAAAGAAGACAACACAGAAACAGAAATGAGAGGTGGACGAAAGAGGCCAATCATAGGAAACAAAATGAGAGATAGCAGAGGCACTCGGGGTACCACATTAAGGGAGGGAAGGCCACAGGGACCAGCAGGCGATGGCAGAGAGGGAGGAAGTAGGAGGGCCCCCCCACAGCATGGATTGGCAATGCCAATAGTTCTGCTAGTCTGTAATCAGGATAAGGAGATAACTGCCACCTATTACTCTAAATACACATAATTCAATGGTTGGTATATGTATTTGCATCCATAGCCCCCGAAATTTATAAGCATGCATTGCAACAGAAATTCAGGAGAACAAAAATTGGTGTGTCACATTTTCTTATTGAAGAATGGAGCAAACATTTTTTAATGGAAAATGAAGATTTTATACAGTTTTCGCTCAAATTATTTTATTGTTTTTTTCTTGGAGTTTTGCAGGCAACACATGCTTCACCTCTTACTTTGTGCACAGACCTGGAGCCTGTTCCAGGCTCTAAGCGATGACGTAGTCTCTCATTCAGTTTTGAGAGGTGAGAGCTTACCTATGGTAAATTAGGGTGGTAGAATGGTCCATACCAGTGTGAATGTATCCGGAAAATCATACACGCCGTTCAGTAATAATCCCTTATAATAAGCATGGGCGATATAATTGTGGAGGTCCAGGGCCGGAATGACCATAGCGGGCATCGGACATTTCACCAAGAACCTGGAAGTGTGGGTGCCGTTTTTGCAGTGAAGGGGTCCGGTTTTGTTACTGGGTGCCGGTTTTGCAGCTGGTCTAACAAAATTGTCATATCCGTATCAAGAGACATTTCAATATCCTTGATCCCAAGTGTCCAACAAATTATATTTATATTATATTATTTATATTATATTTAGGTGCTTATATAGCGCAGGACTCGACCCCCAGAGGGGTATCTCCGCGCTTAGTCCACCAAAGGTACAGAACCGAACATTTAAAGGTGCCAGAGACTATGCTGCCGAGAATAGGTGTGTCTTCAGTGTTTTCCTGAAGGAGAGGTAGTTGGAGTTAAATCTCAGAGTAAAAGGGAGTTTGTTCCAGAGGGTAGGCCCTATATATGAAAGTGCTCGACCACCCTGCCTAGCCTTCCTAATTGAAGGGATTTTCAGCAGGAGTTGGCTGCTAGAGCGTAGAAGGCATTCAGGAATGTAGGTCGTACATTTTTCGGTCAGATATTGGGGACTTGTGCTGAAGATACTTTTATGTATGATACAGCAGATCTTAAACTTAATTTTTTGTCGAATGGGCAACCAATGAAGTTCTTCCAGTAGTGGATGAGATGGAGTTTTTGGGGGAACATTGAGGACCAGTCTAGCGGCGGTGTTTTGTGCTACCTGCAGTCGGCTAAGCACATCTTCATTGGCAGATATAAAAAGGCCATTGCAGTAATCTAGCCGGCTTATTACAAGGGCCTGGACAAGGGTCTTTCTGTAGACGTCTGATAGAAATGGAAACACTAGTCTCAGAAGTCCGATTGTCCGAAAGCAAGATCCGACCACCAAGTTTGCATGTTCTTTTAATACTAGTCCCTGATCTAGTCGCACTCCCAGATTCTTCACTGATGGCTTGGGGCATGGGACGGGTCCAAGGTCCAGTGGCCACCAATCTGGTGACCAGAGGAGGTTAGCTTTTCCAAAAAGCATGACCTCGGTCTTGCCCACATTGCACTGTAGGCAATTAGAGGCCATCCAATTGGACACTGCTCTCATGCCCTCGGCAAAAGAGTTTTTAATTGCCGGAGTGAGGGTCTGGAAGGGAAATAGCAGCTGGGTGTCGTTGGCGTACGACACTGGAGTAAATCCGTAGTTTCTCACAATGTCAGCAAGGGGGGCCACATACACATTAAATAACGTGGGGCTTAGGCATGAGCCCTGCGGGACCCCCTTAGTGAGCTTCCTAGATGTAGAATGATAGGAGCCCAAGCTGACACTTTGTGAGGGACCGGTGAGAAAACTCTCCAGCCAGGACAGCGCCATACCTCCAATCCCCACCCTTTGCAAATGTCCGAGAAGAATCTCATGTGACACAGTGTCGAAGGCAGCAGACAGGTCTAACAGCACCAGAATCATAGAGCCCCCTCTATCCTGTGCCATCTTGATGTTATCTGTCACAGAGAGGAGCGCTGATTCGGTGCTGTAGTTGGGTCTGAACCCAGATTGAGAGTAGTCCAGACCTCCTGATGCCTCGATGAAATTAGACAGATGAGTGTTCACATGCTTCTCGGTCAGCTTACTTAGGTATGGCAGAAGGGAGATGGGGCGAAGATTGGACAGGTCTGTACATGACATGGTCATGTTTTTACGAATGGGATTTACTACCGCTTTTTTCCGTTCTTGAGGTATTAGTCCCTCTTTAAAGGAGAGATTCATAATTGTTTGGATCATGGGGCAAAGTAAGTTGCCTAGTGTGGCAGTCATTTTAGCTGGGAGAAAATCCAGAGGGGATCCCGTTTTAATATGACCTATCAGGGACAAGATGTCACTTTGGCTGGCTTCAGGAAAGACAGTCATTGTATCCTTATATGTACAAAGATGTGCTGAGGTAACTATAGCACTATCCTTTGAGTTATTAGCTTTAGTAATTTTCTCATAAATTGCCTCTATTTTATTTTCAAAAAATAGGGAGATATCATTACATAGAGTTTGGGAGAACTCATCAGGGCTCCCACAGGCCGAAGGTTTTACAAAGGTCTGTAGTATCTTAAATAACTCTTTAGAGGAGTTACCTGCTTCTGCCAACTGCGAGGCAAGACAGTTCTTCCTAGCTAACCTTATATTTTTATGATAGGAAGACATGGCTTCTGAATGATTTTTCCGACTTTCTTCAGTATGGGTTTTCCTCCAGATTTTTTCCAATTTCCTGCAGCCCTGTATTTCTAATCTAAGAGGCTCGGTGTACCAGACCTCCTGTTTAGATATGGGATGCTGTTTTATTAACTTCAATGGGGCTAACAGATCAGCCACTTCAATAAGAGCTGTGTTGTATTTAGATAGGGCTGATTCTACGGTATCTGTCGCTTAAATGGGTGGCTCTTTCCATACTTTCTGCATCTCATCTAATGTAACCCTGTGCCATTGTCTTCGCCATATAGGTGGGGCCGGGGATTGTTTAGTGGGTTTAACTAGGCCAGGTAGGGAAAATTCAGCCAGACAGTGGTCTGACCAGCTTACTCTGGTCGGGGGGCGACAGTATATCTTGGGGCAGTTGGAGAAAATTAGGTCTAGAGTGTGACCTTCTCGGTGGGTAGAGCCACTATTCTGTATCTTAAATCCTAGAAGGGAGAGGTCAGAGAGCAAAGATAATGTCTCAGGGTGATTAGGGGTATCTACGTGATAATTAAAATCCCCTAGAAGAAGGAAGTTTTCTTTAGCTTTAAGGTAGTGTGCCAATAGCTCAGTTAAGGCCAACGTAAATCCCGTACTTGGCCCCGGAGGGCGATATACTAGTGCTCCTTTCCAATGCTCTTTGGGGCCCGAGTTAATCTTAAAAATCATGATTTCCATCGTGGGGCAACTAATCTGTTCAATTATAGAAACCTTTAGACCTTCTTTATACACGATGGCTATGCCGCCACCGATTTTGTTCGGGCGGTCGAGCCTTAAGAATTTATATCCTGCGGGGGTTCCTGATGTTATGGCAGGAGAAGTGTGTGATTTTAGCCAGGTCTCGGTTAGAAAGCAAATATCAGGATTGATTGTGTGGATAAGGTCCCAAACCTCAAGATGGTGTTTTGGTAAGGAACGTATGTTCAGGAGGAAGCTTTTCCTGCCTTTGGACGCTGGTGTCCTCCTTGCAATATCTCCAATACAAATACCATTGTGGGAGGCCTGAAATCTACATTGGATGCATGAAAAAGGGCCTTCTGGACATGGCCAATAATCACGGACACAGCCCACCGCCCCCTGAAGTTGCAGGCCTAGCAAGGCTTGGGATGTGTACCTTAGTCGTGAGTTTTCCCTGGGTTCCATATTTGCCCGGACAGAGTTTATAGCCCCTAGCCCCGTCCTATCGCGGACGGGCGCAGACGGGCTACTCTTTGGCTACTCTTCGGCGTAGCTTCGGCTCCTGTGCGCGCGACCGCTGTGCGCTCAAGAGGGGGCGAGGGCTAAATAGCACAGAAGAATCGGGCACTAGAGCGCTAACCGCTCCAGCAATCAGCCAACAGGAAGTGCCTGGCTCTCCCTGACCCGCCCTCCGCGCAACGATACTAGCTACCGCGTCGGACCGGGGCGGGCAGGAGTAGGAATCGATCCCAGGCTTCCCCCGCTGATCAGAAGTACCGTCCTCCACCTATTGAATCAGGACTGAGGAAAAGGAGGCGCAAGATAATTAAGTTGCACAGAAATGCTTTAGGTTTTAAAAATTGTACATTTGCACACTTCGATTCAATTATTAAAAAAAACGTTTTTAAATCAACAGCAGATAAAAGAGATTCTGTGAGTAGCAATTGCCTGAGCACAGCGTTCGTATTTAGGCACAGCACAAGGCACAGTTCAAAATACCTCTGGCGAGCAAGCGGATCGGGATGACTCTGTCACAGTCACCCTACCGCGGCTCGCAGGTGAAAGGGGCTCCGCCTAAATAGCACAGAAGAATCGGGCACTAGAGCGCTAACCGCTCCTGCAATCAGCCAACAGGAAGTGCCTGGCTCTCCCTGAATTAAATAGAATTAGATAGAAACGTTTCTGGAACTTCCTTATTCCATTTTAATCTGCAGACTTGTTCAGTAGCCTTCACAACATTGCATGCACGCTGTCCATGCTTGATATCACCTTTTCAATCCTTAAAGGCCAGGGTGAGAGGGAGCGGATCAGCATCACTTTGCTGACTCCACATAACATTGTTCATTTTGAAAGAGCGCTGAGATAAATGTAAAGTCAATAAGTCCCACAGTTACCATCCCTTCACAAATTTGCTGTAAAAACAAGATCCTATCAAATATAATATGTTCCCCATGTGACGTATGTGGTAAATATTCTTCAGAGCTTTCTTCCTCGATATCATGAATATGGCAGGATTCGGCACATAAATATATATCTTAAGGTCCATCAAAAATATCACTTAATTAGGTTGTTGTGGCCGGTCCCTTCAATGGTCACGAAAGGTGTCCCGCAAGTAAATAGGGAGACCGCGGGTCTGAAAAGATAGGTTCACAATTTCATTCTTAGAACAAGCATTTACAATGCAATAGGTCTCGCATTAGGAAAGTTTGAGCTATTGGTATTGTAAATGACACATTTTTTATTTATGTCTTGTTTTTGAAAATAGCTAAATTAATAGCTATGTCATTTACAATGCTAATAGTTATAACTATCGTAAATGCGACGCCTATAGCATTTCTAATGCAATATGCTTGAAAGACGCTCTGCTAAATTTTACTTATAAAAAAGCCAAGCACACGACACTGCAAGAGCAGCAACATTGTGGTAGGTTCACCTGAGCTTTAATTGGAAGCGTTTTCAATATTATATGTAACAAGCCATAGTTGCAGCTAATAACCGTTGACAAAGCCGATAGTCCTTACTTGTTGTAGGTATGATGTTACTTGTTGCATCAAATATCTGGATGCAATGACAGAAACAGCAAAATACAAGTTGGGTGGCACACTATGCTAAAGACAGATGTTTAGCGTAAGTGTTTTAAAGCCACGCCCCAATTACACTGACCACGCCCCTTTGAGAGACCCCCCAGTTTTTTCAGTCCACTTAAAGCCCTGCCCCCAGGCATTCTTCACAGCAGGGCTCAGTGAGTGACGGCACCCACCTGTGGTGCGATCCTTCTTCTAAACTCCGGCGGTGCCCTTGTATGCAGCAAGATGCTGACTGGCGTCTTCAAAGATCTGGTCTGTCTTTCACCAGTGTGCTGCTCAGAGCCGGGACAGGCTCGCGCCCGCACTCGGAGCAGCACGTTTACTGTCATATGACGCATGACCCTAGTCTGTATGCACAACAGGAGTCACCATATGGAAAAAAAATTCAAGGCTCCACATAGTCTTTAATCTGTGTAACACACATGCAGTCAGATATACATACACGCAATGCAACACAAGCACACATACAACATGGAAACACAGGCAGCGCGTACTGGTGTCATTGAACACATTGTAATGCACAGGTGGGGTGCCTGTATGCATGCGGCACGTCTGCTACGTTGGTGGCTTTGTGCCTGTACATGTTGCCTGTGTGTATGTGCTTGGAGCATGTGTATCTCTGGCTGCAGCGTTTTCGGTCTGCGCATGCTTCTTTGGAAAGTCGGTCCTATGTGCTTTGCCAGTGCTTGTTTCCTTTCATTTCAGTGAACGGGCCATAGTTTTCTTTCTGTTGTTTGTTGCATTACAGTCAGCAGAGGTGCATCTTGACATTTAGCACTTCTAGTTACCGGTGCTGGTAATTGCTTTAAGGTTTATGCAACATTGCTGGAAACTTTGGAGCTCAACTCAGGAAACCTGGGTTCAAATTACTGTTGGGAGAGCAAGAATGTACTCGAATATTGTCGTAATACCAGCTGCTCATGAAATATTTACCGATTATGAAATACGATAAGGCTGATCTTAGAACTGCACTGATCCCTTGCATGTTCCTGCAATAAACTGAAAATACGAACTTCACTTGCATCGTTTTACTTTTATTTCCCTATTACAGTGAGCCTGTCACGTCCTGCAGGTAAAATGCCCCCCAAATTAAAGAGGGAGTTTAGAGCGCGTGATTGCATGAGCACCTGGGCGCCATGCCCCTTCTTTGAAAAGTGTTCCTCAAAAAGAAGTTGAGAAGACCGGACAGTTGCCCAATTGAAAACATTGACATTTACCGTACTGTGAAGAGCTCATGAGGGACACACATGGAAAACTACGGTATCCAGAATAGGACACATTAGGCTATACACAACACGTATAAACCCTGCTCAAGGGCTTCTAATTAGCAGGTAACCCAGAAATCGTTATGACCCCGCCCACCGGTCTTTTAATGTCGGCATCTCGCGCCACCTAACCGTTCTTTGATACTAGAACGCGCTTTTTGCAGCTTCACGTGCCACTGCTGGCACATCGTTGGGAACGTCCAGAGTGCGAGAATCGTGGGTCCCGTTCCCCAAATACTCCCACATAATGCCAGGGTCGTTAGACAGGATCGCGTGGCGTCTCTCTCAAGGTATGACCGGAGGCCGCACGTAATGGAGACGGTGGTATAGGTTTACTGTGTGGGCAACCGTTCGCGCTCTCACGGTGTTAACAGGCGGGGGTGTCACAAGAAAAATGCCGTTTTCTGTATTCGCATCCATGCCCCTGACAGAAAAAAACACTCCAAGCACACATAGCACCACCCCCTGGTCGACGCACGCGATGTTAGCATGTCGGAGGTACACGCGAGGGCTGCATGTAATCGCACCCAAACAATACCACACATACGAACTATGTCTGCGGTGGCCATTTATGTGGACTACCACCCTTGCCATACCAGGGACGGTAGTGTTAACAAGTCCCGCGGCGACCCGGAAGCTCTTGGCCGGCCGGCCAATCCGGTCGCGGCCGACCGGAAGTCCCGCCTCCCGAGGTCCGCGAGCTGCCGGCGCATGGAGCGCCCTGCCTGTCCGAATCAGCCCGGGTCCCCAGGAGGGGGCCGGGGAGAAGGAGGAGTGTGGCGTCTGTTGCGGGGCTCCTCGGACCTGAGGGAGCCCCGATTGTGAAGAGGAGACGAGACGCGCCGTGAGGCGCGGAGCGCGAGAGGAGCCCGCCGGAAGAGCGCAGTCGGTGAGTGGGGCCCAGGGCTGAAGTGCAGTGCGTGCGTGCCTGTGTGTATGCCTGGGAGGGGTGGGGGAGGGGGAGGGGGAGTGTGTGCGTGCGTGTGTGTGCGTGTGGGAATGTGTGTGCGCATGCGTGACTGTGTGATTGAGAGAGAATGCGAGGTAGGGGATAGTGTGCCTGTATGTGTGCCTGTATGTGTGTCGTATGCCTGCGTGCGCCTGTGTGTGTGTGTGTGCGTGCATGCAGAGGGGTGGGGGCTGCCTGTGTGTGTGTGTGAGCAAGGGATTTGATTCGCGCATGCGCAGCTACCAGACCCTCGCTCCCGAGGTGAAATCTGACAACGTCAAAGCGCGCGTCTGGTAGCTGTCCACTCTCCTAAATACGGGCCACAAAAGGTCTGAAGCAGACACTCTCAATGCTCACGCATTGAGAGTAGGTCTGCTCGACCTAAAAACAGTGAAATAAACCCCCCTGCTGGAAACAACAGGAACAGCAGGGGAGAAAAAAAGAATCTGAAACTGTGAAAAAAGGGAACTAGAGGACCCCCAACTTTCCTGTGGTCCAATTATATTATAGTTCTTGAGGAAGCTGAGCCAAAGAATATATTTTTGTTCTTAGTTCCCAAGCCAGCTATATTGCAACTTAGTAGCTCCAAAAGCTATCGGGCTGTCCCTTGAGGCTTGCAGTCCCTTTCATTGATATCTGGGGACTCTGCAGCTGGCTCAATTATTATATCTAAGGTCACTCAACTGTTAGACTCAAAAGAGTTCTGGGAATTTCGAATCTGTTATACATGAGTGTGTGGGAGTTTGTTTGACACGATCAAACAAAATTGCAGGTACTATGGGGTGGACATAGGGTGGGTGGGGAGGGGGGGCTGTAGAAGATCCTAACAAGAGCCCCGGTCTAGGCTGGTCAAAGTTAATGACCGTAGAGTCTCCCTCCAAAGAATTTAAGTCAAGCCCAATACAATTAACCCATCTATCCATATTGATGTATTTAAATAAATAATTGTCAACCCTGATATCTGTGCAAAACCATAGTTCTTAGCTTGTGACAGGTTTCCTTGGACTCATCCTTTACTGGCAGGACATTGACTAAAATAGTAGCTAGCGTGGTTGATTCAAGTGGCAGTTTTCTGTTTTGGCGATACCCTGGATAGAGTGGGGAAATACACGTTCCCTTCTCCAAGAATCACCTCATCATTCAGTTCTATGACGTGATGAGTCTTAGGGGGTTGGGGGGGAGGGGGGATTATCTAGTTATACTTGACCTTCAAAGCGAGGTCAGGTACAGGACCAAGATATCCGCAGGATAAACGATTCCCCTATCTTCCTCAAAGAAACCTCAGATCAAGCACCCAGCTCCTTCTCCAACCTCAACGCATCCAAACTCTAAAATATAGTGGTCGCTCTTTCTCATACCTTGCCCCCCACCATTGGAATCAGCTCCCCTTCCACATTAGGCCATGTACTGATTTTTCTAGCTTTAAAAGACATTTGAAGGCCTGGCTCTTTTAATGGCACATGGCTAACTACTCTGCTAGTGCCAGATGCCCTTTTGAGGACGAGTCGTTGCGCTATATTAAGTTATTATATCATAACTAGGTTCTAGTGGCATGTACCACCCGGAGAGCTTTTCTGGCTTTGGAGACACCTTGTGCCTTCCCTTGGGCAATCTCCGAGTAGACATATAGTGGGCTCTGCAGAAGGATCACACACAGGTCGACCAAATGTGGCACCATAAGGCCTCCCAGTAGGGCGTGGCTGGAAGTGCATTAGACTGCCCTCTTGTATTGGTCTTAAAGCAACCACCAGACTAGACCCAGCAATTACTTTTTCCATCTCAGTCTATCAGCTCCAGCTGTGCTCCCCATTCCCATACTACCGCTTATAGCAACCCCCCCATGTCATCCATTCCTAGCGCTTCTTTTTACCATCTTTTCTAGACATAGCTCGGTCTCTGGGGGAGGTTTGTGGATGCACTGATGTACCTCTGCCCCCACTGTCAGAGAGGGGTGTCCCTAGATAAATTACTTACATTACCAATACTCTAAACCAGGAGAATGTAACAACCACATTGTCTGTAGCCCTACTAAACAAAACACACAAGCCCATGGGGGCAACTAGACCAAAACTTCAATGGTGGGGCTAACACTAACTACAAGCATCGGCGGCGGACCCAATTTCAATGACTGATTCAAAATGACTGGGGGGGGGGGAGAAGGGTCCCATCACTGTTTTGGTCCAATGCATAACACGAAAAATAGATTTTATGGACAATATGTGACCTTTAGTGCATTTTAAAGCACACTGGACCAGTAACATTGGTCTTAGCATACTAAAACGTACCAAACTTCAAGGTCTTTTATGGTTCTCCTTCAAGGAATGTTTGTGAAAGAAATGATAACTGTTGCATGTTGATGCACATTCAACAAGTTTACTAACAAGAATGTGATGATTCGGGTTGTAATTCTGTTCTAAATCTAGTTTCTTTGATAGTTAATTGCAATTGATGCCCTATGAAATACAGTGGGTCCCTTATTTATTTATGTTATTTATTTGATGAGTTTTATATAGCGCTGACTAGACCCGGAGGTATCAGAGGGCTTTATATGACAGTTTACATATTGTTACACATAATACATCTTTTACAAGTTAAACATCAGTTATTAGGTCATTTCATAGCATAGAAAAACGATAAAAATGGAGCGTAGAGGGTGAAGAGAAAAAGGGTAGCGAATACAGATCAGATAACAGCTGATAGTCAGTGAAGTGAAACAAGGCGCTGATCAAATGAATGAGTCAGTCAGGGGAATCACAAGACCATAAGATGGCGGTTTGAGACCCCTGGACCCCAGGTACCTCACAAACGAAAATGGCAGCATTGCGAGCAAACAAAAATCAGCTAAAAAACAATTCCAACAAGCATTTGCAATCAATAGGTCTCGCATTAGGAAAGTTTGAGCTATTGGTATTGTAAATGACAATTTTTGTATTTATGTGTTGGTTTTGAAAATAGCGAAATTAATAGCTTTGTCATTTACAACGCCAATAATTCTAACTTTCGCAAATGTGAGGCCTAAAGCCTTTGAAATGCAATATGTGTTGTATTTATGTGACTTAGATGTATTGATATTACAAATAACAATTGCTTTAAATTTTTTTTAATAATTAATACTTAAATAAAAGTTATTGTAATTTATAATGGCAATAGCTTAGGTCCAGATGTATCAAGCTATTTTTTGGTCGGAAACGGTGCCAATCGCTAAAATTCCCTGTTTGCGACAAGAAAATGGAAATTCATGATGTATGTAATTTTTTGCATCGCAAATCAAGAATTCGCAATTTTTGCGATTTATTAGCGATTTTTACAAATATGCGAATTATTTTTGCGATTCTTTAATTTGCACGTTTCTTATTTTGCTATTTTTGCAAATAAGAAATCGCAACTTAAGAATTCGCAAAAAGATGTATGAAAAAAATCGCAATTTGCGACTTCGTGAAAATCGCAAAATAAGAAATCGCTAATAACAATAACATCAAGCAGGTGGTAATCAATTTGAAAGTATAAAATAAAGTCCCAACTGCACTTTTTCAAAGCACAATGGCTGGACTTTACCTGATAGCTATGAGGCTGCGCATTCAAGCTCTTGCACACAGGAGACAGAGGCAGGAGAGGATTTTCAGACTGAGGATAACTTTGTTTCAGCAAACTGAAGAAGACATTTTTGAAAAATATAGACTGCATCCTCACACCATTTTGGACCTAATTGATGAATTAAAGACTTTTTTGGAGCATAAAACGGACAGAACCCATTCAATACCTAAACATGTACAGGTACTGTGCTCCCTGCATCTTCTGGCTTCTGGATCATTTCAAAGGGTCATTGCAGAGGTTGGTGGAGTGTCTCAGAGTGCTTTTTCACGTTTCTTCAGAGTATTTCTTGATGCAATGATGAGTAGGCTGAACCATCATATTTATCTCTCAAGCAATCCACAAGATATCCACATTTCAAAATTGGATTTTTATCAAATTGCACATTTTCCACATGTGATTGGATGCATAGACGGAACACATATTGCCATCACTCCTCCTGCTGCTACAGAATATGTTTATAGAAATAGGAAATGCTACCATTCTCTGAATATTCAAATGGTGTGTAATGCCAAATACATAATCACTGATATAGTGGCAAAGTACCCTGGAAGCACTCATGACTCTTACATCTTCAGGCACAGTGGACTGCATGGACGTTTGAGTGCTGGGCAATTTGGTGAAGCTTTTTTACTTGTTAAGTGAATATTTCATTTACAATTCCCTCATTCTCTAAGGTCACCACTAATATTCCTAAAAGTAACCCCTCTTTCATATTTTTATGCAGGTGATAGTGCATATGCTGTACGTGATTTCATTTTGACCCCTTACCTAAATCCTACAAATGTACATGAAAGGAGATATAATAAGGCACACCGTTCTACACGTGGAGCCATAGAAAGGACTTTTGGAATTTTAAAAAGCAGGTTTCGTAGGATTCACAAAAGTGGAGGTTCTTTACAGTACAAACCATCATTGTGCTGCAAAATTATAACAAGCTGTGCAATGTTACATAACATGGCCATGAGAAAAGGAACACAATGTGAAGTAAGTGACCCTGAATCTTCAGACAATGATGATTTACCAGCACCAAGAAGAGGTGCTGCAGGAGAAGGAGCTGCAGCAGGACGTGCAAGACGTGCAGAAATCACACACAATTACTTTTAGGTATGAATGAAAAGCATGACAACTTTTTCTCAATTTCACATGTTTTACTTTATGTAATGAAACACTGAAAAGACATTGTAATTTGCATAGTAGAACCTGTTACTGCACAGGACATTACAAGTATATAACTGCTAGAGAAAACATTGAAATTAAGTTTTCAGAAGCATTTTCTAAAGTTTAACAATTTACATTCGGCGCTGTCTCATGCTGGAGCGCTGCCCTGCCTCACTGCTCCTACCAGCTGTATGTGGGATGGCGTGTCTCCCACTCCTGCGTTCACTGATGTCAGGAGTTGGAGTAGGGTTGCTGCTGCTCCTACTAGTAGTGTCCTCCGTTTCCAAAGGTTCAAAAAAAGCACGTGCCCCAGAGTTAGAGGTCTGCATCAAATCAACAGCTGCTGTTACTTTATCAAGCCCTTTTGCCACAGTCCGTGTGCATTCACTAACCATGCGCTGCATGGAAATACTGCGCCTACTGAACTGTGCAGTGACAGTACACAGTCTATTTATTGCAGTGCAGTACCTAATCATTTTGGTGTTTTGTCTACGTGCTGCCCTGACCCTGTTTTCCTCTGACTTCTCCATTGCCAAACAAAGCCTATCCACAGAGCCTGCTATTTGCCTCAACCCATCCCCCATGCCAGCATTGCTTTTGTTTAGCTGGACGAGCTGTCTATTAATAGACCTCAATGCTTTATGTTGTTTCTGCTGGACTTCCAACATGTTTTGCTCTAAACCTTCAAAAACAGTAGGATTGTCTGATACAACACCCCTGTTGGGCCTGGCCCAATCTAAGGTATAGGCTCTTCTTCTGGCAGCATTTCTTTGAACGACATGTTCAACATTATTCAATGTCTCATTGGCTCTTTCTGTTGCCCCTTCAGGTTCTTCATCATTATCCGCAAATGGTGGCAAAGGGCCCACATGTCTTCTTTTGGACCTGATGATTGGATTTAAATCCACTTCCTCATTTGAATTATCTTCACCCGGTGTAAAGTCATGTGCATGTGAAGAGTGTCCTTCAAATTCCTCACTTTGATCTTCAACGTGTGCTGTGAATGTAGATAGAAAATTATTAGATTGTTGTGTGCCAATCTGTACATTTGCAATAAATGCTCCATGATTTTTGACCAACATTGCCCTCCTTTTTTGGTGTATTTTGTAGTCAGAATGTAAAAATTTTTAAAAAAACAATCCATTGTTTAGTAAAAGTAGAAAGGCTAATGTTGTAGAGGATGATTTCAAAATGAAAAGTGTCAAAAATCATCACTACATTGAAAAAAGTAAGTAAACCCTTTCCTAACATACAATACATGCATGACCCTGAAAAAAGCAAACAAACATGCATCCTTCTTACCTTCTTCTACATGTCTAGGCTCCGAACTGTCAATGTCTGTGACTCCACTGACACTCTCATGCAAGAGTGTTGCCTCAACCTGCTCTTCATGTGGAGTAGGCTGATCTGCAGTTGAACTTCCCCCACCAGTCTTACTTGCTTCTTTGATTCTCTCAGCAAGCTTTTCTTTGGACCTCAGGCGCATGTCATACCATCGCTTCTTCAGTTCTTCGATGGATCTTGGGGTCACTCCTACAGAATGGATTTTTTCTTGTATTTCCAGCCAAATGTTTCTCTTTTTGGCTTCTGGAACTTTCAAGGCTTGCTTACCAAACAGCAAATCATGGTTTCACGCCATTTCTTCTATCAGTGTCTCAAGCTCCTTCTCTGAAAATTTTTGCTTTCTCTTCCTTTTTTCCAAAGATGCACCTTCTTGTGAATTCTCAGGCTCCATGGTGCTGGAAAACAGGTCTGCTAAGCTGCCTAACAAGCTTCCAACTGCCACTGGGTGTGGCTCAGGCAAGCAGGTGCTGTTAATCAAGTGCACTCCCTGTCAATGACTCAATCATTTTCGTCCAGCATTGGCAGATTCACGCTTTTTTGCGATTTCTTATTTTAGGAAATTCAAAAAATAAGAAATCGCAAAAAAATCGCAGTAAATTCTGCGATATTTAAGAAATCGCAGAATATTCGCAAAAACCTAGATACATCGCATTTTGCGATTTTTTAACAGCGACTCACAAAAAATCGCTATTAAGAAATCGCAAATACAAATGTTGATACATCTACCCCTTAAACTTTTGTAAATAACTTTTGTGAAGATTATTTTCAGTGTATTTTATTGTGACGAAAATCCAAGAACAAAAGTGAAATATTAACATCTTTTTGTGGCATTTCTAATAAAGCTTGAAACATTGAGAGAACATATTTGAAGCAGTTGTTGTTGAATGGTTGCACAGATTGATGCTGTGGTGGCGCTGAGTGATGTTGTGGTTGCGACGAGTGATGCTGTGGCGTTCAGTGATGCTGTGGTAACGCATAGTGATGTTGTGGTACCCCTGAGTGATGATGTGGTGGTGCTGAGTGATGCTGTGGTGATGTGATAGAGTGTAATTATGTGGCATGTAACTATATGGCACTGAGTGGTATTTGGAGTGTATGTTGCATTGAGCGTAGTGCAATTATGTGGTGTGTAATTATGTTGCACTGAGTGGTATTTGGAGTGTATGTTGCGTTGAGCGGAGTGTAAATATGTAGCATATACCTATGTGGCACTGAGTGGTATTTGGAGTGTATGTTGCATTGAGTTCAGTGTCATTATGTGGTGGGTAATTTTGTGGCACTGAGTGGTATTTGGAGTGTATGTTGCGTTGAGCGCAGTGTAATTATGTAGCATATAATTATGTGGCACTGAGTGGAATTGTGTGGAGTGTATGTTGCATTGAGTGCAGCATAATTATGTGGTTGTAACTATGTGGCACTGAGTGGTATTTGGAGTGTATGTTGCATTGAGGGCAGTGTAATTATGTGGCATGTAACTATGTGGCACTGAGTGGTATTTGGAGTGTATGTTACATTGAGTGCAGTGTTATTATGTGGTGTGTAATTATGTGGCACTGAGTGGTATTTGGAGTGAATGTTGCATGGAGTGCAGTGTAATTATGCGGCGTGTAATTATGTGGCACTGGGTGGTATTGTTTGGAGTGTATGTTGTATTCAGTAGAGTGTAATTGTGTGGCGTGTAATTATGTGGCACTGAGTGGTATTGTTTGGAGTGTATGTTGCATTGTAATCATGTAGAATATAATTATGTGGCACTGAGTGGTATTGTGTGGAGGGTGTGTTGCATTCAGTAGAGTGTAATTATGTGTTGTGTAATTATGGGGCACTGAGTGGTATTTGGAGTGTATATTGCATTGAGCGCAGTGTAATTATGTAGCATATCATTATGTGGCACTGAGTGGTATTGTGTGGAGTGCATGTTGTATTCAGTAGAGTGTAATTGTGTGGCATGTAATTATGTGGCACTGAGTGGTATTGTTTGGACTGTATGTTGCATTGAGTTCTGTGTAAATATGTGGCATGTAATTATGTGGTACTGAGTGGTATTTGGAGTGTATGTTGCATTGAGTTCAGTGTTATTATGTGGCGTGTAATTATGTGGCACTGAGTGGTATTTGGAGTGTATGTTGCATTGAGTGCAATGTATTATGTGGCGTGTAACTATGTGGCACAGAGTGGTATTTGGAGTGTATGTTGAATTGAGTGCAGTGTAATTATGTGATGGGTAATTATGTGGCACTGAGTGGTATTTGGAGTGTATGTCGCATTGAGTGCAATGTAATTATGTGGTGTGTATCAATGTGGCACTGAGTGGTATTTTAAGTATAGGTTGCATTGAGTGTAGTGTAATTATGTGGCATTTAATTATGTGGCACTGAGTGGTATTTGGAGTGTATGTCGCATTGAGTGCAGTGTAATTATGTGGTGTGTAATTATGTGGCACTGAGTGGTATTTGGAGTGTATGTTGCGTTGAGCGCAGTGTAAATATGTAGCATATAATTATGTGGAACTGAGTGGTATTGTCTGGAGTGTGTTGTATTCAGTAGAGTGTAATTATGTGGCGTGTAATTATGTGGCACTGAGTGGTATTGTTTGGAGTGTATGGTGCGTTGAGTGCAGTGTAATTATGTGGCATGTAAGTATGTGGTACTGAGTGGTATTGTGTCGAGTGTGTGTTGCATTCAGTAGAGTGTAATTATGTGGCGTGTAATTATGTGGCACTGAGTTGTATTTGCAGTGTATGTTGCATTGAGTGCAGTGTAATTATGTGTAGGGCTCCCGGTTTTATGGTATTTATTTTTTTGACTTTTCCGTCTGTATTCATCCATATTTATTTTTTGCTAGTGTTATCTATATTTATCCATATTTATTTGGGGTTTAGTTAAAAAATGGAGCTGAAACTAGTATATTTCCACATGTATTTAACCAATTAATGTTGACTCATGCTTAAATGCCTCAGAGATTTCAATGATATGAAAACCAAGAGATGATAAATCAATGCACTTATATGAAAACATATGCATATCAGTAACAACCTTGTGCATAACTACGGCTGTTTAAGCAACTTTACTAAAATTCCTTTCATTTTTTAACACCCTTGCCTGTCAATCCGCACAGCTATACGCTTGGCAGCCATGACTGACAGCATTTAGAATCACTCAAAAGCAAGAACAGAAGTGAAATATTAACATCTTTTTGTGACATTTGTAATAAAGTTTGAGACATTGAGAGAACATATTTGAACCAGTTGTTGTTGAATGGTTGCACAGATTGATGCTGTGGTGCCCCTGAGTGGTGGTGCTGAGTGAGTGCGATAGAGTGAGTGCGATAGATAGATAGAGTGACGGCGATAGATGGATAAAGTGAGGGGTGAGGGCAATAGATAGATAGAGTGAGGGCGATAGATAGATAGATAGATAGATAGATAGATAGATAGATAGATAGATAGATAGATAGATAGATAGATAGATAGATAGATAGATAGATAGATAGATAGATAGATAGATAGATAGATAGATAGATAGATTGATAGATAGTGCCTATAAATAAACCCATAAAAAACATAAACACCTAATAAACAAAAATGCCTGATTATTGAAAAGGAATAGACCAAGATATTAGATTTGTGCAAATACAATAAACAGAAGCAAGACAGTGAAGGGGCAGAAGAGAGTGAGCCGGAAATAGAGGAAGAGTGGAGAGGCCAAGACAGTGAAGGGGCAGGAGAAAGTAAAATAGAAATAGAGGAAGAGTGAAGAGGCCAAGACAGTGAAGGGGCAGGAGAGAGTGAGGCGGAAACTGAGGAAGAGTGGAGAGGCCAAGACAGGGAAGGGGCAGGAGAGAGTGAGACAGAAATAGAGGAAGAGTGGAGAGGCCAAGACAGTGAAGGGGCAGGAGAGAGTGAGACAGAAATAGAGGAAGAGTGGAGATGCCAAGACAGTGAAGGGGCAGGAGAGATTGAGACAGAAATAGAGAAAGAGTGGAGAGGCCAAGACAGTGAAGGGGAAGGAGAGAGTGAGACAGAAATAGAGGAAGAGTGGAGAGGCCAAGACAGTGAAGGGGCAGGAGAGAGTGAGGCGGAAACTGAGGAAGAGTGGAGAGGCCAAGACAGTGAAGTGGCAGGAGAGAGTGAGGCGGAAACTGAGGAAGAGTGGAGAGGCCATGACAGTGAAGGGGCAGGAGAGAGTGAAACAGAAATAGAGGAAGAGTGGAGAGGCCAAGACAGTAAAGGGGCAGGAGAGAGTGAGACGGAAACAGAGAAAGAGTGGAGAGGCCAAGACAGGGAAGGGGCAGGAGAGAGTGAGACAGAAATAGAGGAAGAGTGGAGAGGCCAAGACAGTGAAGGGGCAGGAGAGAATGAGACAGAAATAGAGGAAGAGTGGAGAGGCCAAGACAGTGAAGGGGCAGGAGAGAGTGAGACAGAAATAGAGGAAGAGTGGAGAGGCCAAGACAGTGAAGGGGCAGGAGAGAGTGAGGCGGAATCTGAGAAGAGTGGAGAGGCCAAGACAGTGAAGGGGCAGGAGAGAGTGAGACAGAAATAGAGGAAGAGTGGAGAGGCCAAGACAGTGATGGGGCAGAAGAGAGTGAGACAGAAATAGAGGAAGAGTGGAGAGGCCAAGACAGTGAAGGGGCAGGAGAGAGTGAGGCGGGAACTGTTACCTGCTCCAGGGGAACCTACTATGCATCTTTCGCCCCAGTCCTTGAAGCATTCCTGTGACACCATATCGCCTCATTCCACAGCTTGCTCACCACATCTCTCACTTCCATCATATAATAAGCATTCCCTAGTGTTGAAAAATGCACACCGTCATCCCTAAAAAGTAGTCTTTCTTCCAGTCGTAGTCCAGGGTGCCCTATCACCTTAATGTCTCTGTCCTCACAAAAAACCCTCATAGCTCTGTTCAACTTCCTTCGAGCTTTCTCCACTGCCCCATGCTTGATTGCACCTCTCCAAATCCTTCTGGGAACTAATTCAGTCCATGCAATACAAGTCCCAGATAATTTTTGTTTCATCACTTCCAAGTCTCTTTGCATGAGCTGTAAGAGCGCCAAAATCAAGTAATTTTCCCCCAAATGAATAGGCAAGAGATCCGGGCATCCTTTCTGTGGGACCATCTTCGTGAGCCAGGGCAATAGTGCCCCCCATCGCATCCCCCTTTTCCCCCACCAATGCACCTCATGTTGTTGTCCTCTGAGTCCCAGGTTACGGCCGTACACCTGTTGCTCTGCATATTTGGAGGCCCAGTGCACGAACGAATGCCCCACAATCCATGTGACCGTCTTGGCCCACGGGCCACCCACGCAACCTAAGAGAATAAAAAGAAATTAGTACACATCCTAAAACACAGCTCCTCAACACCCCACGGTCCCACCGTACCCCAAAACCCGGACCAGGCCTTACTTCCGGACATAAAGTTCACAACACCGAGACTTCCACCTGTCAATTCGCCAGATCCTGTCCCATGACCAACCCAACCGTGCAGCTGCTGTCGCTGCCCCAATGCGTTCCAAATCCCGCCGGGTTCAGCCCCAACCTGTTCAATGCCATACGCAAGACCGCCAGCAACTGTGCCGCTGTGACTCTAGCCCCAGATGCATGTCAAAAGATCTCACCCACCGTGGCCGCCGAGAAACCCAGAAACGCCCTCCACTCAGCTACCGTGCACACTCCCTCCTAACCAGCCTCACACAGCCAAACCCACTTACTCCTCCCCAACTGATCTGTTTTAGACTGACCCAACCAAATCCCCAGACGGCCAGCATCCAACCAGATGTCTTCATATCTCCTGCCACCTTTGGCCCGTGTCCCCAGCAATTCAGAGCTCCCAAAAACATCCACACCATGCACAAGCGGAAAATACGAACCTCAAAACTGTCATACCAACATAACGGCAAGACCTCAACTAACTTAACCAACAAATCAACAGTAACAGCTTCCCTCAACATTCCCTCCCCCCTCTGCTCCCTACCCCAACCTCTGAGCATCCTACCTATGACCACATCTTTAGTAGGGTCAAAACCGAAAAACAAAGTCCCATAGAATGACAACCCCGCCAGTTTCCCCGCAATGGTCGCAGACGACAACCTCTTGTCCATACAATGTAATACAAACTGTAACACCCCTTGCTCCACTACTGCACTCTCTCCACATGTCGCATCCTGCCGCCATCCCATAAAGGAGCCGGACTCCGCCTATGCCAGCCGGTAGGTCCTCCTCGTTGAGTTCGCCACAGATTTCTACACCAAGCCTAGCAACCTCACTCCCCCAAGGCCCAGACGCCGGCCCGCAATCTGGTCTTGCACTGATCTGCTCCAGGCGCCAGTATCCGGAACCGCTGCCACTGTGAACAAGACAGAGTACCGCAATGTCATTATTCGCTGCAGGGACATGATTGGCTTGAAAAACCACATTGAACCTCTGACATTTCAGCATGAAACCCCATAACAATCGCAGCACTCTCAAATCTCTCGCCCAATGCCGGTTGACCAACTCGACCACAGTCATATTGTCCTCATGGAAAAGCACCGACCTGTTCTGAAACTCCGACCCCCACACTTCCAGCGCCACCAAGGCAAAAAACTCCAGAAATGCAATGCTCCTCTCCTGCTTTACCCAATGGGTCTGCCACTCCTCAGCGCACCATCGGCCATCCCAAAAGATGCCAAAACTGGCTGCCCCTGCTGCTTCAGTAAATTTGGATTTGCCAGACCATTCTTGCCTCCACAAAGTCGAGTGACACCCCGTCGAAGTCGGTAAGGAACGTCAGCCATGTCCGCAAGTCAGCCCGCACTCCCATGGAAATCCGGACCCTGTGCTGTGGTAAGACTGCCCCAGACATGACCATGCCGAGCCCCTGCAGAACGTCCTTCCAGCCCTCACCACCCTACAAGCAAAGTTCAGGAAGCCCAACAGTTGCTTCACTTCCCTCAACGCGTTCCTCTTCTCAACAATAGCCCACAGCAAACATGCTTGAATCTCCTCCACTTTTGTCTGCGGGAGGCAAGCAATCCAGCGAATGGAATCCAGCTCAATTCACAAGAAAGTCAGGCATCAGCTGGGCCCAACTGTTTTTTCCGGAGCCAAAGGGACTCCAAAACGCTGTGCCATCTCCTGAAACTGTGACAGGGCCCTGCCACAGTCCCCTGAGAGATCTTTCCCCAGGAAGAGAAAGTCATCCAGATAGTGAGTCACGTCGCGAAGCCCGCTAATCTGTGTAAAAGCCCATGGCAAAAATGTACTAAACATCTCGAAAAGCGCACAGGAAATGGCACACCCAATGGGCAAGACCTGGTCCACGTAGATGGCCCCTGCAAACTGCATCCCCAGCAGAGAGAAATCTGCAGGGTGTATTGGAAAAAGGCGGAAAGCTGATTTGATATCGCACTTAACCAGTTCCGCCCTTGGCCCACACACCCGCACAAGGCGGATCGCATCATCAACCGACGCATAGAGGACCCGGGAGTCTACCACAGCCATTAAATAATTCACAGACTGTCCCTCCGGCCATGAGAGGTGATGGATCATGCAAAACTCACCCTCCTACTTCTTTGGCACAACTCCCAATGGGGAGACGATCAAATGGTCGAGGGGACAATCCACAAACGGCCCTGCCACCCTGCCTTCCGCCACCTCTTTCTACAATTTAGCCGCCACCACCCCCGGCAATTCCTTAGCTGACTTAAGATTGTCCGCCCTGCAGATGGATGTTGAAAGACTTGAAATTCATTCAAGGAGAAACAACCTGAGGTTCTTAAAGATTCCAGAGGGGGTTGAGAACGGTGATGTTAAGGGCCTAAAATGAAAGTAACTTAAAAATGTAACGTAACTGGAAAAATATGTAAAGCGCTCTGATACCTGATTCGGTTCGGGTCTAGTTTGCGCTATATAAAACTCTGCAAAAAAAAAAAAAAAAAAGGGCCCTATTTGTAAGCTTCTGAGGGAGGGTGTTCTTAAGGACAGCCCGGAGATCGATCTGGAGGCTGAGATCCAGAGAGCCCACAGAGACCCCTTCAGACAGCATGCGGGGAGGACAGGTCCGAGAAAGATCTTGGTAAACTTTCATACCTTTACTGTAAAAGAATTGATTCTAAGCAGGGCACTGCAAGATAAACTCTTCAAGTTGGTTCTGCCCACTACCTTATACGCTCAGATGTGGGGAAAGTAACAGCGCAGCGGCAATGGGAATTGGGGAATCGGATGTCAGTACTAAAAAGTTTGGGTGCACAGGTGCAGATGAAGTTCCCAGCTTTTTTGAAAGTGGTATGGAGAAACAGAACACACAATTTTACCTCGCCCCAAGAAGTCGATACGTTCCTCACTCTTATGCGAGACAGCCCCCCTTAGTCATATCTGAATTCAAGCTTTTAAGAAGCCCAAGTTAATTGCTAACATAGTACTTTTTCTCTATTAGATAGTGTAGAAGAATTGCACAATACCCGTTAAAGACAGAATTGCATGTTTACCTAAAATTGCTAGCGCTGCTCATAAGTGGAAAGCAGATGTAATTTAACAGAGTAAATAACATAAAATGGACTAAGGCGGGTTAGGATCCAAAATGAAAAATTTTTGGGGGGGGAGAAGGAAACCTTTGCAAAAAAAAAATATATATATAATGTACTTACACACTGTGTTAGGCGGGGGGAGCGTACAAAGTAGGTAAAGTAGGGGTGTACGAAAGACAAAGTATAAAGTATAGAGTTAAAAAAAATATATATATATATATATATATATATGCACAAATGTACATACGAACATAGGCACTCAGAAGAGTTATGATTATGATTTAGAGATCGCGTTTTGGCGTCCTATTTTTCTTGTTTGTTATGCGTTAGGGGAATCACCGAACAGGGCTCCGGTGAGCTCTCAACCGGCGACAAGATCGCCAAAAGAGGTAGGAAGGGGGTTCCTCATGGGAGGACGGTGGGTGGGTCTTGGGCAGGGGGAAAAATGGGAAAAAATAATCCTCATGTACAGAAAAATCTGCACCGTATCATTGTTGGGAACCGGCCAATGAGTAATTCCGAGGTTGATCATCTATCTGGCCAACATGACATGTAGGATAAAATGTATTAGTTGGAATGTCAATGGGTTGAGGGACAGCAGGAAAGCACGCAGGATAATTGATTTTCTATTTAATTCAGGAGCGAATATATGTTTACTAGTTGAGACTCATCTAGAGAAAGAGGAATCTAAGTCACTATTTAATAGATACAGGTGGGCTCAGGATGTAGTCTGCTCAGAGCAAAGTGGCAGTACAAGAGGGGTGGCCGTAATAATTAGATCCAACACAGGGATCATGCTCACGAAACATGAGACAGATCACACTGGGAGATGGTTGGTGGCATCTTTGACAACTGCAAAAACTCCCCTAACGTGTGCAGTATATTACGGCCCCAATCAGGATGCTCCAGGAGCACTGACGAAACGTAAAAACGCCTTAGTTGAGACAGATGGTCCCATAATCCTTGGGGGTGATTTTAACCTCATTTTTGATAAAGAGCTGGACCGAACCTCCAGAGTCAGATTTATTCCCCCTCAAAAGTCCAGATTAGAACTCAAGAATGTTATGCGGGATTTCAATCTAACAGACATCTGGAGACTCAAAAACCCAGGGAAAAGGGACTACTCCTTCTATAGCAGAAGGTATGGCCACCATTCAAGAATAGATTTCTTTTTGCTAGACAAAACTCTCTCTTCCGCAGTGGACTCTATAATGTATATTCCGGCAATCCTGTCTGATCATTCAGTGGTTGAGTTGACGATCCATCTAAAGCAGAAAGGACAGCAAAGGAGGTGGACCTTAGACCGGATTCTACTACTTGAAGAGGGGGTCAGACAGGACCTTATCACTGAGTCTGAGGAATTCTTCAGGGTCAATAACAGGTCTGTAAGTAAACAAACAGTCTGGGACACATACAAAGCTTGCACTAGAGGTGTGCTGACTACTCTGATGATCAGGAGGAGTAAATCGAGGAAGGAGAAGGGGGAAGCAAGTCTCTTAAAAATCTAAATAAAAGAGCAGGAGCTTCAGAGAGCCTCAACGGAACAGTCACATAGCAGGCTCACCGCCCAAAGAGAACTGGACATCCTGCGAGCAGAATATCAAGCAGAGCTCGACAAAGACCTAAAGGAAAAATGGGATGTGAGCAAGCTACAACACTTTGCGTATGGGGAGAAATGTGGCCGCCTCTTAGCATGGAAGGCCCGAGCTGACAGAATTAGGAATCAGATTGATAGCCTATCACTGACAAGTACAGGGGAAACCACGCAAGATGACGATCTCATCAGAGAAGAGGCTAAAATGTACATGCAGTCCCTGTACGGATCAAACACATCTCAGAGCAGGCAGCGGGTGGAAAACTGGCTGAACAACATACAGCTTCCCGAATTATCAGAGACAGAAAGATCCTTCCTCAGCTCCGAGATAAGACAAGGAGAGGTAAGGACTCAAATTTTGAAGATGGGCAAAGGAAAAGCCGCAGGCCCAGACGGGCTTCCGGTGGATCTGTATAAGATAGTAATAGATCAAGTAGTCGGAGACATGACATCACTATTTAATGAAATCCTACTTCAAGGGGGGCAGGCTCCAAGATCATGGGCCGAGGCAACAGTTACATTGATATCAAAGCCAAACAAAGATCCCGGTAAGATAGAGTCATACAGACCCATCTCCTTATTAAATGTTGACTATAAGGTCTTTGCGGGGGTATTAGCAACGAGATTGGCTAAAGTAGTAAAATCCATTGTGCACTGTGACCAAAGAGGATTTATTCCAGATAGGCAACTTAACGAATTAACTTTTCAAGTGGTCGCTGCAATAGATGTCGCTAGTGATAAAAAGCTGCCACTGACCATTGTGGCAGTCGATGCCGCCAATTTATGAGAAAATAACACACCCAGGCAAAACAACTGTACTGGCGAAGTTCAAGTAACAAAAAAGAATTTTTTTTAGTAAAAGATAATCAGGCACAAAATTAGCATTTAAGGATTTAATTTAATAACATTGATAAAAGATGTCATGAGGATAATCAATGGGTGAGTAATAGCGAATGCACACCTTCCGTTATCTTATTTAAGTTTTTGCTAAGACTGCCAAAATAATGCGTGCATAACAGCGCTGCGTCGTCCCAACACAGTAATCATAAGATGCTAAAAAACGTACCGCAGTTAGCGCTCCCTGCTGCTGCACTGCTGAAAGTAGGAGGTGCTCCATTATGAACAATGGAAAGTAAGGTGAGGAAGTATAATTCTCGAAAGGGTTGGGCTTTGTTTCTGATTATGTCACCTAATTGGGCACACGTGCGAACGTTGCATTTAAGCATGGTGTGAGCAGGAGGGAAAATGGTGAAGATTTTTCAATACTTTCATGAGGCATGAAGAGGTTTAAAATGCCGTTAGCAGCTTGCACAAGGTAAATGGACACAACTCGATTCTTAGAAACTGAAAGGGGAGATTTTACATTTTACTTTCCATTGTTTAGTACAAGTAATGTGCGAGTTAATTTATATTGGGTGTAGTATTATTTCAAAGAGTTCCATTTCTCGAGCGGCTGGTTAAAGCTGTTGTTTTCTAATCTTCCACAGTGACCCCTGACGAAGAACCTACAGGTTCGAAATGCATTGGGTTTTAAACAAGCGCTAGCTATGAAATTTGGATTACTGCACGTGCCAATGTTAAAGCCTGGATTGGCGACAAAAGCCATTTGAAAATGCGGAAATAAAACATTCTGATCCAAGTTGATGTCTCCGGAGTGATTCAATAAACAAAAGAAGAATGTGGTTAAAAGTGACATTTACGAATTGGAGTACTTTAGATTACTTGGTTAACTTTGGATAATATGGTTCATAATGGAGCACCTCCTACTTTCAGCAGTGCAGCAGCAGGGAGCGCTAACTGCGGTACCTTTTTCAGCAGCATATGAGGATAATCAATGACATAGAAACAACTAAAAAATTACAGTAAAAGATTCTTTCATTAGGAATTTGATATATGCAGATTGTTATGTGTACAGATATTCCCAATGATCTGAAGGGAAGATGGTTTTCAATGCCGCCAAGTCATTCGACCAGGTCAAATGGGAATATCTCTGGATTGCCTTGGCCAAATTTGGTCTTCCAAATAACTTTATAATGGCTATTAAGTCTTTATACTCAGCACCAACAGCTAATATCTTAGTTAACGGCTCCCTTAGCGAACAAATACTTATAGCCCGAGGCACTAGGCAGGGCTGCCCCCTGTCACCCCTTTTGTTTAATTTATATATTGAGCCCTTTGTCTGCCTGCTTAGATCTGATCCCCTAATCAAACCATTAAAAATTGCGGACTTAGAGCTGAAATTTGCGTTATACGCAGATGATCTGTTGATGTATACCTCAAACCCGGAAGAAGCCTTGCCCAGATTAATACATCTTGCAGAGAGCTTTGGTGAGATCTCGGGATATACAATCAACAAAGATAAAACAGAAATTATGGAATGGAACCAGTTGGGAGACACGCAGGGGAGCAAAAACAAAATGAGGTATTTAGGAGTCCATTTAGCATAAAAAATAGATGACATTCCAAAAATTAATCTAGATAGAGTCATTAAAGACACATGTGCCCTATTCCATCGGTGGTCCTCTCTCCCCTTAAACATCTACGGGAGGGTGAACCTTCTTAAGATGATCATTCTTCCAAAGATTACTTTTTTATTTAACTCCATCCCCTTATCGTTCCCGTTGCCATTAATTAAAAAGTTGCAAGGAAAGTTGGGATCCTTTATCTGGAACTCTAGAGCCCCTCGAATCACCTGGAAAAAACTCAGGAGAAGCTTAAAAACTGGGGGACTGGCTCTTCCAGACTTACTTCTTTACTGCCAGGCTTTCCATTTCAAAAACTTTAGATAAATGGCTGAACATTTGGACCGATCATCTATGGGTTTACTGTTTTCTGCCCTACTACAGGATGTCCCCCAGGGTCCAGACTATTTTCTATTTAAGTTCGGGGATCCAAAATGTTTTTAAAAAGTTAGGCTGAAGATTTTGGTGACAGCCCTGAAAAATTGGGTATTTGTTAGGAATAAGCTGAATATCCCTTACTATGCAGCTCAGGGCCCGATTTGGGACTCACCTGGGTTACCAGCATGCTTGAATGACCATCTGTCATTACCATTAAAGCAGGCATGGCTGAACTGTTGGGGGGATTTGCAGGAGGGTGAACAACTTCTAAGCTGGGACACGCTTGCTAATCTTACAAGGGGAACACTCACTTGGTTTAAGTTCTACCAGTTATCGGGGTGGTGGTCAACTAGACCTGTAAACAGTAAAATTCCAAACCCTAAATTTGATTTAGTGACGAGACGTGGAAGTTGGAAGAGCCAAATTGCTTTTTGGTATTCATCACTGCTTGAGGGTGAGGAAGTAACAGAGCTGAGCTTAGTAAACTTTGGAGCAGCGCCATCACATTAGACAACGGAACCCTCAGTGAGTAGGCGCCCTTCTGTCCAGGCTGCCCCCTACCCATCGCATTTGTGTTTCGTCACTGCTCCGAAGGCGTGACCAAGGTGAAACATTGAGTGACGGCATGCCAGCCCCCACATTTGGAGCACTCATGCTTGAACTTGCAAGGGTACCACGAGCAATATCCCTTGTTGTAGCTCCAGAATGCACCTGTAGTGCTGGCGCCAGACTTAGCTGTTTGACTGGTGTTTCCCACGGGTGCAGCAGCCCCTCCCACCCCAGACTGGGCGAGCCGCGGCGGAAAGGACCGGTAAGGAACCGGCAAACCACTAGCTGTGTGCATGGACGCCGACGAATGCATCAACGCCATCCACTGCATCCACAGCTCCTGATCAATTTCTCCCCAAGGCTTGTCGGGATTCACGCTAACTCAGGCCCGGAACTCCTCGTCATAACTTAACCAGGCAAACCCCCCGAATTGCAACTGGGCCTTTCCCATAATATCCATGTACTTAAAAGGGGGATGACCCTGTCCAAATGTTTTTCGCAATATATACTTGCGTCGATTAGAAAGGCCGATGTCCAGTTCTCCATATTGACTGACATCCTGGGCCGCCTGGTTAGCTCCCATTCCTCCTCCTTAGAGCCTTCCTTTGCCTGCACCTCCCTATGTAATAGCTTGAACACATCTATGTATTCATGCTTCCAGATACTACTCTTAATCTTGTCCGATAAGTGGGAACCCAGAGGCATGGCCAAGCCCAAATACGTTCAGCTTCTTCTGATGTTTGTCCTCTCCCTTCCCATCCTTGTCCTCCGTACCATCAGTCTTGTCAGTCTGACTCCCCGCCGTCACTACCACCTTGCCAGTCTCCTCCTTGGATCCCCCCACCCCTGGTACCCCGGCCGCTGACCCTCCATGTCCCTCAGAGAACAGTCCCCCACACCCACCGTCTTACAAGCCTTCTTCCGGCTCCCCTTCGGGCCCTCGTCCCAAGCTGACCACCAAGAACCCTCACCTGTCAAAGGTGTCTACGTCTCTCTACGACCGTCCTCTCGAGCTGCCAGCCTTGTGGGTGTCTGCTTTTGTCTTGCCCTTCTTCTGGGGGGCCTGCAAAACACCAAGACCACTGTTGCTCCGTACCCCCCCGAACTGTCAACTTCATCCCTCCCTCCCCTCTTCCAGATCATCCCTCTCAGAACCGTAATCCAACTCCAACACAGGCTCATCCTCCACAGCTTTCCACGTAACCTCACATACGGCTCTCTTCACTCCCTTCTGCCCCCTCACTCCACTCCCACTCTCCCGCTCCATACATGACGCCGTCGCCCGATCCCGCGCTGGAGGGAAGGCCGCCGCAGACCCCCCTGCTGCTTCAAGGCCGCGTCCAGGAGCCGTCTTGCACCTCGCCGAACCTAACACCCCTTTGCTGACCTCCGCCAGCTGGGATCCCCCCTACCCCCAGGTCGCTCCAACCTGGTCGGGCTCAGGCACCGTTGGTCCTCACTGTCATCCTGGCTGTCCCTGACTGCCCCTGCCTCTACCCCCTGACTGCTCCCTCCTGGCCCTGTCCAGTCTGGCCTCTTCCTCCTGTTCTGCCCACCACTCCTCTTCTGAAGTGGGAGTGTGGGGCCCCCCCACCTCATCATCCCAGACCGCCCCAGCCCTGGAAGCCTCCAACTCTGCCCACCTCGCCTCAGACTCCTGAACTAATTGGTGCTGCTCCCTGATCCAGTCCTCCAACTGGAGAGTCTCCCATCTGGGGAGCAGTGGAGGACAATATCCCCAGGGCCCCATGCCTGCATATGCACCCAAGGTGCCCTTGTTCCAATCCTGCTGGCAGCCCCCACACTGCCCCAGAAGACACATCCTGCTGCTCCAGGGTGCCCCCCCAACTTCACCAGGGTACTGGCTCCGGACCCCCTGGAAAAGTCCAGGGAGGCATCCTCCCACCGGCCCTCCACCTCCTCGTGTGCAGCTCAACAGGGGGGAAACTCATAGCCGGCTCCCCCTCCCCTCGCCCCCCCCTCCTGTCCTCCAAAAGCACGCGCCGGCTCCACAATCCTACCAGGGGCTACCTCACCACGCTTCGCGCCAACTAAAGGAGCTCCCCGTGCCCCCCCCTCCCAGCTGCCTGCCCCCGCATACCGCGTCGCGCTGCAGGCACGCTGCGCGCTGCCTCCTCCTGCTCATGAGCCCCAGTTAGTTATTCCGACTCCTGGAGGCACGGCGGCAGGCTCTTGCGCCGGCCCCCGTGCGGCGCTCCTGTTCTGCCCACGCCCTGCCCCCTACCTGCCGCGCCTCTCCCCTGGCGGTTGTGGCTCATCCAGACACACCACCACCAGCGCAGACACACCGGCGACGCCGCCCTCAGGGCTCGCATGAGCCCCACCCACGCCTGGGACAACACCCCGGGCCGGAGGAGATCCTCCCTGCAGGCCCGCCCTAAAACTCTAAAGGCCTCTCACAACTGATCGGCCGTGACATCGGCCATGGCTCACCGTGCTACTCCAACGATCCGCACCGTCTGCAGCCTACCCCAGCACCACCGACCAGTGGGCCACGAAAAACGCCAGACACCGACACGCCATCCCTAATCTCCCTGCACCTAACACTACTCGTGCCCTCAATTAACTTCCTCACTCGCCTCAATTAACTTCTCCACCAGACGATGCCAGAATGCAGGAAGAGGAAGTCGCCTTCCTCTCCTGCATTCTTATAACCCACCCCCCAAACTACACCCCCAACCCCAGCCTGGCCCTACCTGCGCGAATGACCCCGGGGGAAGACTAGACTGCGTCTTCACTTCCCCCGGGCCTTGCAGGAACCAGCACGCTGGCGAAGGCAGGATCTCACCACCGCAGTCGCGCTGTTCTTCTCTGCTGAGCTGCAGGATGGCAGGCAACCTTGTCTTGGGTCCAGAGAGGAAGGCAGGCTGCTACGAGTCCCAGAGAGGCACTGCAGGCAGACAGAAAATACCAGCAAAGATCAGTAAAGTAAGTGCCAATCGTCGGGCCACCAGGGCAGCAAAGCCAGGCATCAGCAGCGACGCGGCGGGCAGGCAACTGGCAGACCGACTGGAGCTCACCTGAAGGTGAGGGAACAAAAAAGAAACCAGCGGGGTGAAGGCGAGCATTGTGCCCGATGTCCGGCTGGGTAGGTGATGGCCGAGGCAATGAACCGGAGCCGATCTCAATAGCTGAACCAAGCAGCTCCACCGGACATCGGCCATGGTGTTCAGGATCCGCCGCCAGGAACCTCAACCATGATTCCATGGGAGGTCTCAGGACCATGTGAGGGAGACCAGAAAGGCGAGAACCGCCGAACAACGACAAGACCCCAGGTATGTAGAAAGGGTCGGTGGAGGGTAGATTTCAGAAGATTTATGCCAAAAAGGCGATCCTGGCCTGGAGCGCCCGGCCAGAGCTCCTAATCCGTCAGCCACCTTGGTTGGAAAAATCCCTTGCATTGGTCTTCACCTAAGAGGGCTTCAAAATACTTTTGCAATAGATTTGGGCTCCCCCCCCCTTCCATGATCCCCAGAGGCATTTTGAAAAGCTGGTAAATGGTGAAGTTTGATCCATAACTAAGAGATAACTAATGAGGTGGTGGAGGCTGCATAATCCTGAAGGACAAAAGCGTGGACTTACAACAGAGCTCAGGACCGAGAGAGTCCAAATGCTATGCAGCCAGAATTACCTGAAGGTGCAAATATCGCAGCTAGATTTTCATGAACGTTCAGCTAGGAGGCGCATGTTATCATGCAAGAGTGAAACTTCTTTTGAGCAGAGCCCAGATCATCACTCAAGGCTTAGGTATCATCATCATTGGACAACTGCTTGAAAACAAAGTGGAATGCGTAAAGATAACTTGATATAAAAAAGATTAAACAGCAAATTGATCTGCTATGACCTCTGAGAAATTCTGAAAGTGAGAGGGTTGGAAAATGATGTATATGGGAAGTGGACTTCTTTTGGCCTCTCGTTAGAAAAGAAATAAGCCATGCCACTAACTTGTTCTAGTCAATGGATAGTCACTGGATAGGAAAATGGTGCTAAGATCTTGTAATATACGGAGACTGCTCTACTTACTTGAACAAGAATCAGGGGCACATCATTTGACATAGAAACAAGAGCTACTTCCCTACCAAGGAGACAGGGCCGTTTCTGCCATTAGGCAAGACTAGGCGGCCGCCTAGGGCAGCAAAAGGGGGAGGGCGGCAAAAACATGTGTGCGTGAAGGTCGGAGTACCTGGGAAGGCCCAGGGCGCTTTGGTAGAGTCTTGTCTGAGGACGCCGCATGCACAGCACTGTGCCCCCGTCTTGAACACAGGGGAGGGCGCCTGGAGTCCCCGAGGAGCAGAAGAGGAGCTAGACGGGCGGATGGGGGGCATCATGAGGTACTGGGTTTTCCAGAACCGGTACCGAACCGGTAACCCAGTGGTGTCAGGGAACACACCCAAAGACCTCGAGTACTTTCCTGATTCAGACCACTGAAACTCAGAGTCTTCTAGGTGAAGTCAAGGATCGATTTTATTGGCTGCAACCAAGTAACAGGCGTCCTAGAAGTACAACAACACGGGATGTATATTCTCAGGAGACTGCTCCATCTTACAAAGTCAGGCTTCTCTTTTTATACGAAATATTAAGCTTCAGGCAAACATTCTTAGATTTACAGTATACTATTCACATAGTTCCACTACAAAGGAAAAGCAGAGTCATGATGACAAGCTCACATTCCAGTTTGTCCAGCCCACAACAAATTACCCGGCAAGGCCCAACATTTCCATCAGATATCGGTGGACCTCCAATAAAAACGGGCACCTCCCCATCCTAAAGCAAGTGAGAGAGAAAAGAGCAGGGACAGGTGTGAGCAAGATTAGGCAGGGTGTGTGTGCGATGAAAAGGGTTTATGGCATGTTGTGCCTTGATGCTATCTCGTTCGGCCACTGGGAGAGGAACTGACCAAACAGGTTTGGCCTCGGGCAATGGTTCCAGCTTGCCCAGGTCAGAGAAAAGTCAATTAAGGTGCACGTGTCCTTTGGAATCGAATTTGGCTTAATTCGTCTGCCTATGTGAGGGCAACTCACAAAATGGCTGCCGTACACAAAATGGAAGCCAAGGGTTCAGAACGAAATTGACGATTTCGAGGTGAAATCGTCACTCGAATATGACGAAAATGCTTGTACATAGTGTACTAGCCATTCTCGGTCTTTTGATATAAAAATCGTCATGCTATGATGAAGTAAAATTCTCGAGTCCAGAATTTTCAGAACTACAAACCCTCCTTTTGCACGTACATAGGCAATTTAACCTAATCTCATGCTAATCTGAGTCCAGGTCTATATTCCTAAAGTCATTGAGATGTTGCTGTAACATCATTCTAGTACTTAGTTCATCTCTTGATACAGGTTTCCTTACACATGATGTAGCACAGAGGCCACATATTGCAGGAGCACACTGCACGCACAGACAGAACAGGAAAAGAATGGCTAAGACCATCCCAATGACCATCAGAATTTTCCATCCCCAGCCGGATATCAGTTCCCAGAACCATCCCATTAACGACCAATCTCCTTTATCCACATGAATAGATTCGGAAATCCTATGTAGTTTGGAGATGGCCTGGTACACTGTTGGAGCGTTATCTGGAATGAAAACACAGCAACTCGATTGGATCAATTTACATACCCCACCTCGGTCTGCGAGTATGACATCTAAAGCCACCCTGTTCTGAAGGGTCATTAGACGATCCGACTGGAGCTCAGCAGTCAAGTTACTAACGGCACCAGCAGTTTCAATTACGGTGGACTCAACCACCCTTGTCAATTGCCTTATGTTCCTGCTGTTAACCATGGGTCCCCAGAACGGCAGAAAACCCTTTACGAAGTCCCCAAATTCTTGTCCTGTGGTGTATTCTTTACTCAAGACACCTCTAACTATCCTTGTCTTGTGGTAGTCTGCCGCTGCTGTGTAGGTGGGAGGCAACAGGAACGAAACAAAACATGAGCCCGAAAAGTCAGGGGCCAACCATGTATAGGCTCTATCATGGCAGATGAAATAGGTACCCTTAGCTGCTAAAAACGCAGGGGAAGTCTGAGACCCAAAAACATATGTTTCAGTACAGATACTCTTCCCTAACTGAGCCCTGGGATTCCTGCCAGTACCTTGAAGACACAGGTGACCCTGATGGGGTACAATCCAAATCGGGGAAGATCTCCTAGCTTGCTGTTTCTCACTCAGAGTAGTTCCATATCCGGTCACGTTCCATCCTATATAGGCAAGTGTCTCATCTTCGGGGGTAGTTTCATAAGAAATATCTTCCTTAATCATGTTGACTATACCCTTAACCAGAGCACTATTCTTAGGATTGTCTTTTGCAGAACGTAGGGGTGGAATTCACGAGCATATATGAAAATTGTTCTGTATGCCCACACAGAACCATTATGGCTGAAAGGCAGGACCAGATAAGGGATACCTTTATCCGTTGTGTGAGGCATTAGGCCACACACCCAACAGTTAGTTGTGTTCATTACAAGTTGGTGTTGGTGCAAGAGCTGAACAAAGGAGTTATTAATAAACTCTAATCTCCTAGCGGATTCGTGTTCAGGAAGGGGTTGAAAAGAGTGAGAGGAAACAGTAGGAGGAGGTATGGGCGATACAGTGGGTGCAAATGTTACTCGAAAAGAGAATAAAACATATCCTATTAAAAACATCATCATACTGAATAACATGAAAATGCACAATATCAAAAAGCTTTTCTTTGTCATTATTTTACATATTCTGTTTCTAAAGTTTGTTTCCTTGGCAGGTCTCTCCATCTCGAAAAACTCCATCCTCTCTAAAGTGCCGCCCGCGATGGGAGGTTGATTCTGCTAAGGAATGCTTCTGTCAGTCTAGGGCAACTCCCTTGGACCAACCAGAACTGTCGACCTAACGTCGTCAGCTGCACCCCAAAGACTTTGGGCAATCGCGGCCCTAGCATCGGAACCCGGATGGCGGTTCGAAAAACAAAAATAAGCAAGTTTCTCAGATGGGAGAGCTGCACTTTCAAAAATAGTACTTGGAGGGAAAAAACCCTTTTATTAGTTCGTATTTTTCGGCCTCAGATTGTATCTTTGCTTTCCAGGTATGGTGTGATCACGGAAAAGGAGTTTAGGTTCTGTAGTGTCCAATCGAAATGATGGTGATACAGCTGGTTGCAAAATTTTATCACTCTCTTGTTCAGTAATTGTTCCTTTTACACGTGCATCACTGAAAGGCAGAAAACGTGGCACGGTTTCAGTCTCTGAGTCCGCGACACCCTTCTGGACCCACTGGTCGTACGGCAGAGGTAAAGGTACCCTTCTACAATGGACCCCGTGGATCCAGTGCTTCTTCCCTTCCACTTGAACAGCTGATCTTGTGGAAAGAAGGACGAGGTGCGGTCCGGTCCACCTGGGCTGGTCGTTCTTGGTTCACTGGAAGTTCTTCACGAGAACCCAGGATCCAGGGTCGAGAGGGTGACCTGGAGTTTCAGAGACCGGAGGCAGGGTGTCATGGACCTGTTGATGTAAAACACGCAATTTAGCCGTCAATTCGTACAAATAGTCAAGCAAAACAGGGTGTTCGATTTCACTGAACTTTGTGGGCCTTGGCACTCCCCATATGTTGGCCGGGCGGCCGAAAACTATTTCATATGGACTAAGTCCCACTCGCGAATGCACAGTCATTCTGGTTGATAGGAGTGCTAAAGGGAGAGCGTCAGGCCATTTAAGACCTGTGCTCGCTTTAATTTTAGCCAATTTTAACTTAAGCGTGCCATTGTAACATTCTACTAGTCCAGCTGATTGGGGGTGATTTGCAGCATGAAACTTCTGTTGAATGCCTAGCCCTTCACATACTTTCTTCATCACACGACCCACAAATTCACTCCCATTGTCGCTCCAGACCATTCTAGGCATTCCGAATATGGGGAAGAATTCTTTCACAAGGGCTTTCGCTGTGGACATGGCAGTTTTGTCTTTTAGGGGGTATGCTTCTACCCATCTTGAGAAGGCACAAACAACAACGAGTACGTATTTTAAGTTGTTGCACCTCTCCATGTGGATGAAATCTAGCTGCAAAACTTTGAACGGATACGTAGGAGGTGCAAAATGACCAGCTGGAGTTGGGGTTCCCCTACCAGGATTGTGTTTCAGACACACCATGCAATTCTTGACCACATTCTCTGCACACTTAGGAATTCCTGCATTTTGCCATACTGGAGCCAACAACTTGCAAATCCCTTTCACGCTGATATGAGCCATTCCATGAGCCATTGTAACCACTGCAAGCACGTACGCATCGGGTAACAACCATCTCTGATGCTCTGACAATTCAACCCAACAACCATTTGCATCCATTCTACCCGTACTTTCTCTCCACATGTTCAACTCTTTCTCTGTAGCCTCAGCTTGAATAGACTTCACACTCGCTATCGTGTCTTCACACATTCCAACATCACCAACCCATCTTGCAGGACCTGCAACATACATTCGGCTCATCACATTCCTTGCAGTTTCTTTCGCGATTTCGTCAGCAAATGCATTTCCACCACCAACATCATCAGTCACCTTCTTGTGGGCACTACATTTCACAATCGCAACTTGCAGAGGCAAGGTCAGTGATTCAAGAAGCTCATTCATCAACTGACCATGCTGAATCTTAGCTCCATGCGAAGTCAGGAACCCACGTTCTTTCCACAATCGTCAAAAACTGTGAGCCACTCCAAACGCATACTGGCTGTCGGTGTAGATGGTCACTTTCATTCCTTTTGACAACACACATGCACTTGTGAGTGCAATCAATTCTGCTGCTTGAGCTGAATTATGTGGAATACGTGCAGCTTCAACAATTGTATGCAAAGTCGTGACAGCATATGCTGCAGTCGTGTCACCATTCGGGAGCTTGAAGCATGAACCATCCACCCATAATGTACCATCACATTCAGTAAGAGGAGTATCCTGGAGATCTATTCTCCCTTTCGTTTCTTCTTCTGTTCTAAGAAAACAATCATGCTGTTCTGAAGCATCTAATTCCTCTACAATTGGCAACAACGTAGCTGGGTTGAGTGTGTTACACCTTCTTATGTGAACATGGCTCGCTAACAATGTTAATTCATAACCTGACAATCGAGCACTAGTTAAGTGCTGTGTCTTGGTTCTGTTTAACAACGTGTCCACTGCATGTGGAACCATCACAACTAGCGTGTTATTCATCACTAGACCAGCAGACTGTTGAATAGAAACAGCTGCTGCCGCTGTTGCTCTTAAACAACTTGGCAATGCTTTAGCTACCGGATCCAAAGTCGATGAAAAATATGCACATGGACGCTGCTTGTCTCCAAATAACTGTGTCAACACGGACAATGTACAACCTTCTTTCTCATGGACATACAATGTAAAGGGCTTACTGTAGTTGGGGGTACGCAACACAGGAGCCGAACATAATGCTGTGCGCAATTCAGAAAAACTTTTCTGACACTCTTCAGACCAAGGAACGGTATTGGGTGTATCTTTACACGTTAATGCCACCAAGGGTTTGGCTAATACCGAAAAATTTGGAATCCACTGTCTACAGTACGATGTAATACCCAAGAAAGCACGCACTTCCCTCTGTGTTCTTGGCACACTCAATTTCGCTATTGCCTGAATTCTTTCTGGGGTCAGTTTCCTTCCCTCCTTCGATAAGAGATGACCTAAGTAGGTCACTTCATGTCGACAATATGGCAATTTGGAAAGTGACACCTTGTGATGCAAATCACACAGATGACGCAACAATGACAACGTGGCTTTCTTACATATTTCCTCAGTATCTGCAGCAACAAGCAAATCATCAACGTACTGTACAAGAGTAGCACCTTCAGGTAAAACAATCGTATCAAGCTGTGTCTTTAAAGCTTGACTATATATTGATGGACTTTCACAGTAGCCCTGGGGAGCGCGTTTAAAGCGGAAGCTTCGTCCTCCTAAACTGAAGCCAAAAATATCCCTGCTCTCCTCAGCAATCGGGATGCTGAAGAAAGCATTCTTCAAGTCAATCACCGAAAACCAGGTGGCAGAAGCTGGAATCATAGTCAATAGGGCAGTAATGTCAGGAACAACTGGAAATTGTGGCACAACTATTTTATTCACCTCTCTAAGATCAATCACAAATCTGTACACAGGTGGCTGGGAAGGGTCAGTTCGTTTCAAAACAGGCAGAACAGGACTATTACAAACGTTGCCTCTTGTTTCTTCAATCACATCTTTTTCAATCAGATCGTAAACGATCGCTAGCAACGCTTTTTCACCTTCACTAGAGATTTTATATTGGGGAATGCGTGGCATTTTAACATTGGCTTTCAATGTTACAACATATGGTGGTATTTCCAAAAGGCCCACATCATTGGGACCTGTAGCCCAAAGAATATCAGGAAGAAACGACAATTCTGTTGGAAGTTTATCCCTTGACAAATACATTGAGGAAACCACTTTCTTATCCAGTGTAAGTTGTACTCCTGAAGGAGAACAGTACAAAGTCGCATACAATCTTTTTAACAGATCCAATCCCAACAAGTTTTCACCACAACCTGTTGTCAGAATAAGGGGTGCTTCGAATTCACAAGGACCAACAGAAAGAGACATAGGACTAGAAATCGGGTTCCTAACCGGGGCGCCAGAAAAAGCTACAGAAACATTCATTTCGCCAGACAAAGGTGCGCCAGGGAGTTTTGAGTGCATAATAGAACTCTTTGTAGCACCAGTATCCAACAGAAAAGGTTCTGACACACCTGATGTAATCACCTCAACGTATGGTCCACTCTGATCTACTGGAACTGAAACAACTCCCTCTCTTTGTCTATGGCTGTCCTAGCAATCATTACCTTCCATATGCTCATCTTCTGTATAGTAATCATCAGCATAGTACTGAGCTGTCCTACCAGATGCGTTATTCTGCTGATCAAACCTATTCGTTGAGTTCTGAGGCGGAAGGGAACGTGCATTCTGAGGGACGTTTCCACGTCCTCTACCGCTAGGCGCTTGCTGAACACCTCTACCTCTTGTGTTTGACACACCATTTGCGCGCTGTAACAGAATAGGGCAACTATACTTAAAATGACCCTCTTCCTTGCAATATGAACACTGATTGGGACCTACAGGGACACGTGGTTGAGTATACTCGACTCTTTGCGAGTTCCTCTGATACTGTTGAGGCTGCTGATAATTACTCTGATAGTTATTCTGACCACCATTTTTCTGGCCGCCACCACCACGTGGCGGATACGCTTGCTGTAGCAGAACCTTCATTTTCAACTCTTTAGTTTTCTTTTCTGCTCTATCTTTCTCATCTTTGTCTCTATTTTCATAATATTGTGCAGTAGCCAATATTTGTGCTGAAGAGGAAACTGCCCAAGAACTCTCTGAATCCTTCAACTTCTTACACAACTCTAGAAGCAGATTGTGCACGAATTTATCGACGAACAATCGCTGACCACCTTCTGTGCTCATATCGTGACCACTGTGGTCGACAAACGTTTCCTCAAACCTGGTGAAGAAATCTGAGACCGTTTCATCTTTCTTCTGCTTACATGCAGACAACTTATCCCAATTTACACGCAACGCAGGCATTAAAGTTTTCATGTAATCAATGATTTTACCAGGAAGTTCCGCTACTAAAGCCTTGGGTTTAGCACCACCAACTTGTCGTTCATCTGCAGCAGCAATATTAGCCCATGAGTCACCTAATTCCTGATCATGATCTGCATGACGAATCTTTCCCCATAAAGGCTGTGGAACAACATTCCCAAATAACATATCGATATCCGCTAAATTCATGATACATGACCCAGCAGTCTGTGACAACTCCTTGTAATACCCTGCAGGATTCTTACGGGGATCAGGCAATGTCTGTTTAAGGGCCAAAACTTCAGCTCGCTTCCATGGGACATGTACCCACACACGCTGGAAATGAGGCTGAATAGGTGGGTTAGCTGTTAGGTCCCCTTCCCTCCATTGTGGGGGAACTTCTCTCATGGGATATTGTCTTCCCTTCTTTTTATCAGAAAAATCAGACTCAAACAATGACTTGGAAACACCTTCAGTCCTAAGTGACAACAACGTCGCAACTGCTTTCCTAACATCTGAACCCACAATTGCGCCTTTTGAAAACTCAAACCGTACATGGCTCAACTCAGGCGGATTAGAGTCCAAATCATTTTCCTCTAAATCTTCACACAGAAAAACACACATTTTCTCAAAAACGTATCTCTGCTTTGATGCTTCCCACTGGTTGAAGACATCCATAACACATTCTAAATCATATTTTGTCGGGTCAGTCACCCATCTATGTGCCAAATGATTTAACGTTTCTTTCTCCCTAGAATCAGGCTGTTGACTACGCAACTGCTTATGCTCAGAGACATGAGCCGGACTTGCCGCTCCAAAGAAAGGATACAGAATACTAGTAACAGTGCTAGCCACTCTCTGACGAACAGAAGGAGAAGTCGATGAAAAGACAAGAGGGAAAGCAGAGTGAGACGAGGCAGATGCAGAGGCAGTGTCAGGTGAAGTACCAGGAGTGGTAGTCGATATAGTAGTCAAAGTTGTAGGAAGAGCAGGTGTAAAAGTCGGTGGCCCTTGAGGAGGCTGCACCGGAGGAGCAGGAGCCAGCTGAAGAGTAGCTGGTGGATGCTGTGGAGGAGCAGGAGGCAATGCAACCACGGGTTGCGCAGCTAAAGGTTGCCGAGGTGCCGTAGCATTTTGCGCATAGGGGGGTGGCGAACTTAACAAATGCGCCATTAAGGGATCTTTTTCAAGCTCTTTTGCTGCATCTTGCTGAAGAGGCGGCAAAACTGGATAACATTTGTCAATGACCATTTTACGTTGCCTGTGCAACTGCTCACTCATCTGTTCTTCCTCATTGTCTTTAAACTGCATAGCAGCTTGCATTATCGAAAAACCCTTTTCTCTCTTATTTTTCTTCGCTAATTTAATTTCTTTCTGTTTGGCCTCTTTACGCCATAGGCGGAAAGAGTCAAACATTGCCGGCCGGGCTTTCTTCTTAAAAAGTTTAACTTCAAGATTATCTAAGATTTCCGTTTCAAAGCTACCGTATTGGGGCCATTTTAAAACACCATCTTTTCTGGTGTATTTGATCCACACTTTATATGTGATAGGGCATACTCCATGTTTCACGTACAATCCATAGATTGGAGTTCCAATCGGAGGAACCGGACATGAGTCCTCCAATCGGGAATCCCTATTACTACAACCAAGACAAAACAAATTTCCAAGTCTGCTAAGACCAGGCATCTTCGCTCTCTAGTCTAGCTCCAAACTTCAAAGGATTATCGATTACGATATTTCTCGTGAAAACACGAGTCCTTCTGCTTTGGCACTTGCAAGTTCCAAACAAAGTGATCCCAAAAAGGATACCCAAAACTAAGAACCAACTAAGGACTGGGAGACGCTCCACTTATACTTAACTGAGATATCGATGACGTCACCAGAAGACTCGTCTTAGCGTTTAGCTCTACCAAACTTCAAGGGTCCAAATCAGGGCGATAGCCAGGGCAGCAGTCCTTCGTAGCCGGCGGGAAGCGGGGAACCTCGCAGCAAAGACTTTCGGACCACGTCGACATGCAGGGGTCGATGAAGTGGTTGGCCTTCCTCCAGAATTTTAACACGAAGCTCCTCACGAACCTCTGGCTGGACCGGTACCGTTGGTATCGCCCCGCGTTGGGCGCCAACTGAGGTACTGGGTTTTCCAGAACCGGTACCGAACCGGTAACCCAGTGGTGTCAGGGAACAGACCCAAAGACCTCGAGAACTTTCCTGATTCAGACCACAGAAACTCAGAGTCTTCTAGGTGAAGTCAAGGATCGATTTTATTGGCTGCAACCAAGTAACAGGCGTCCTAGAAGTACAACAACAAAGGATGGATATTCTCAGGAGACTGCTCCATCTTACAAAGTCAGGCTTCTCTTTTTATACGAAATATTAAGCTTCAGGCAAACATTCTTAGATTTACAGTATACTATTCACATAGTTCCACTACAAAGGAAAAGCAGAGTCATGATGACAAGCTCACATTCCAGTTTGTCCAGCCCACAACAAATTACCCGGCAAGGCCCAACATTTCCATCAGATATCGGTGGACCCCCAATAAAAACGGGCACCTCCCCATCATAAAGCAAGTGAGAGAGAAAAGAGCAGGGACAGGTGTGAGCAAGATTCGGCAGGGTGTGTGTGCGATGAAAAGGGTTTATGGCCTGTTGTGCCTTGATGCTATCTCGTTCGGCCACTGGGAGAGGAACTGACCAAACAGGTTTGGCCTCTGGCAATGATTCCAGCTTGCCCAGGTCAGAGAAAAGTCAATTAAGGTGCACGTGTCCTTTGGAATCGAATTTGGCTTAATTTGTCTGCCTATGTGAGGGCAACTCACAAAATGGCTGCCGCACACAAAATGGATGCCAAGGGTTCAGAACGAAAATGACGATTTCGAGGTGAAATCGTCACTCGAATATGACGAAAATGCTTGTACATAGTGTACTAGCCATTCTCGGTCTTTTGATATAAAAATCGTCATGCTATGATGAAGTAAAATTCTCGAGTCCAGAATTTTCAGAACTACAATCATCAAGCAGGGTCCATGGCTCTGCTTGGAAGGACGTTTGTTAGAAGGTGCCGAGACCTGCCCGCCCGCGGCCCCGGCCTATAGCAGCGCCTCCCTCTCAGTGCCCGCCTCTAGGCGCTTAGACAGCCTCAGGTCACCAGCTGTGGGCAATGCACGAATATTTCTATTAACGTCCATGCCGAACTGCAGTTGAAGACGTTACTCAGAACTTTGAAGTGCCTAATCCAACTTTTGTCTTGTTGGTTTCTTTTTAAACATAAAATACTTTCCCATTTTCTGAACTGGTAATGGAGGTTTGCACTGCCTGTGTTTATAACACACACTATGGGGAGTTAAGCCAGCCCTTTTAAGCAAATCGTTAGCAGGGCAGATAGCGGTTGTTAGAAATGGGATCCCTGGCTGGCCAGGGCTTGCGGCAAAGTCAGTCAGAGACCACCACTTCCACGTCAGGGCAAGGGAGTTACACGCCAAGATAACCCCTGCTCACCCCCTTGGTAACGTAGCACGAGCAGTAAGGCTAAACTTGGAGGCAATGTGAGTTAAGTGTTTGCGCATGCAGCCCCAGCAACAACACCCAAGGCCCACCACAAAGGAAACTCCACACAAGGTTATATATAAAAATAGCCTTTGTATTACACCAAAACACATTAGATAAAAACACACACTTTACAATGTGCTAACAGGCACGGGCAGAATTTACAGGGGATATGTACAAGACAGGGCCACCTGGACCACTGTCAGGAATCAGCACTTTTAGAACTTGCACTTAGAATATCACTTAGAACATAGAACATAGAATGTAAATCACTGTAGCACACAACCAGTATCTACTGGTAAATGTTAAGTACCACCTACGCAACCCTAACCACCGTAGGAAAATATTGCGCAGGGAACCAGGGCCTCCCTAGCACCACCTGTACTAGGAGAACAACAACCACCTAAGTATCACCATACATTTAGGGGTATAAGCATAGAAACATTACACATGATGCATAAACATTCAGAGGTGTAGGGAAGGAAAACACATGATGCATCAACAACACATTCAGAGGTGTAGAACAAGGCACATGACGGATACAAACACATTCAGAGGTGCAGCAAAAGAACAATTGCGGAAAATTCACATTAGTCACCACCTGTGACTGTCCCTAGGCCAACTGGCCTTGTTGGGGCTAGGACGCCCTGTGTCCCGGTGTCAGGGGCCTAAACATAGCAGTTGCCCACAAAGTGCTGGGCAACTGGTGCAAACAATGGGGCCACACGTTGGAGCCTCGTGGGCTCAAGAACCAAACAGAATGACACCTATGTGCCCCTCCAGAGCCTCTCTGTGCTCGTAATAACAAAATGCCCCCTGAACCTCTCTCGGGCTCTTAAGCAATGCCCAGGTTGTTTCGGAGCCCTCAGGCTCGACAGGAAGGTCACCCAACTCCGTTGGAGTCCCACTCGGGGGACTCAAAATTATAAAATGCCCCCGGAGCCCTCAGGCTCAAATGCGGAATGCACAGCCAAACCCACTTACCCCTCCCCAACTGATCTGTTTTAGACTGACCCAACCAAATCCCCAGACGACCAGCATCCAACCTGATGTCTTCATATCTCCTGCCACCTTTGGCCCGTGTCCCCAGCAATTCAGAGACCCTGAAAGCTCCCAAAAACATCCACACCTTGCACAAGCGGAAAATACGAACCTCAAAACTGTCATACCAACATAACGGCAAGAACTCAACTAACTTAACCAACAAATCAACAGTAACAGCTTCCCTCAACATTCCCTCCCCCCTTTGCTCCCTACCCCAACCTCTGAGCATCCTACCTATGACCACATCTTTAGTAGGGTCAAAACCGAAAAACAAAGTCCCATAGAATGACAACCCCGCCAGTTTCCCCGCAATGGTCGCAGACGACAACCTCTTGTCCATACAATGTAATACAAACTGTAACACCCCTTGCTCCACTACTGCACTATCTCCACATGTCGCATCCTGCCGCCATCCCATAAAGGAGCCGGACTCCGCCTATGCCAGCCGGTATGTCCTCCTCGTTGAGTTCGCAACAGATTTCTACACCAAGCTTAGCACCCTCACTCCCCCAAGGCCCAGACGCCGGCCGGCAGTCTGGTCTTGCACTGATCTGCTCCAGGCGCCAGTATCCGGAACCGCTGCCATTGTGAACAAGACAGAGCATCCGCAATGTAATTATTCGCTGCAGGGACATGATTGGCTCGAAAAACCACATTGAACCTCAGACATTTCAGCATGAAACCCCTCAACAATCGCAGCACTCTCAAATCTCTCGCCCAATGCCGGTTGACCAACTCGACCACAGTCATACTGTCCACATGGAAAAGCACCGACCTGTTCTGAAACTCTGACCCCCACACTTCCAACGCCACCAAGGGAAAAAACTCCAGAAATGCAATGCTCCTCTCCTGCTTTACCCAATGTGTCTGCCACTCCTCAGCGCACCATCGGCCATCCCAAAAGATGCCAAAACCGGCTGCCCCTGCTGCGTCAGTAAATTTGAATTTGCCAGACCATCCTTTCCTCCACAAAGTCGAGTGACACCCCGTTGAAGTCGGTGAGGATTGTCAGCCATGTCCGCAAGTCAGCCCTCACTCCCATGGAAATCCGGACCCTGTGATGTGGTAAGACTGCCCCAGACATGACCATGCCGAGCCGCCTGCAGAACGTCCGTCCAGCCCTCACCACCCTACAAGCAAAGTTCAGGAAGCCCAACAGTTGCTTCACTTCCCTCAACGTGGTCCTCTTCTCAACAATAGCCCACAGCAAACATGCTTAAATCTTCTCCACTTTTGGCTGCGGGAGGCGAGCAATCCAGCGAATGGAATTCAGCTCAATTCACAAGAAAGTCAGGCATCAGCTGGGCCCAGCTGTTTTTTCCGGAGCCAAAGGGACTTCAAAACGCTGCGCCATCTCCTGAAACTGTGACAGGGCCCTGCCACAGTCCCCTGAGAGATCTTTCCCCAGGACGAGAAAGTCACCCAGATAGTGAGTCACGTCGCGAAGCCCGCTAATCTGTGTAAAAGCCCATGGCAAAAATGTACTAAACATCTCGAAAAGCACCCAGGAAATGGCACACCCAATTTGCAAGACCTGGTCCACGTAGATGGCCCCTGCAAACTGCATCCCCAGCAGAGAGAAATCTGCAGGGTGTATTGGCAAAAGGCGGAAAGCTGATTTGATATCGCACTTAACCAGTTCCGCCCTTGGCCCACACAAGGCGGATCGCATCATCAACCGACGCATAGAGGACCCGGGAGTCTACCACAGCAATGAAATCATTCACAGTCTGTCCCTCCGGCCATGAGAGGTGATGGATCATGCAAAACTCACCCTCCTCCTTCTTTGGCACAACTCCCAATGGGGAGACGATCAAATGGTCGAGGGGACAATCCACAAACGGCCCGCCACCCTGCCTTCCGCCACCTCTTTCAACAATTTGGCCGCCACCACCCCCGGCAATTCTTTAGCTGACTTAAGATTGTCCGCCCTGCAGATGGATGTTGAAAGACTTGAAATTCATTCAAGGAGAAACAACCTGAGGTTCTTAAAGATTCCAGAGCGGGTTGAGAACGGTGATGTTAAGGGCCTTATTTGTAAGCTTCTGAGGGAGGGTGTTCTTACGGACAGCCCGGAGATCGATCTGGAGGCTGAGATCCAGAGAGCCCACAGAGACCCCTTCAGACAGCATGCGGGGAGGACAGGTCCGAGAAAGATCTTGGTAAACTTTCATACCTTTACTGTAAAAGAATTGATTCTAAGCAGGGCACTGCAAGATAAAACTCTTCAAATTGGTTCTGCCCACTACCTTATACGCTCAGATGTGGGGAAAGTAACAGCGCAGCGGCAATCGGAATTGGGGAATCGGATGTCAGAACTAAAAAGTTTGGGTGCACAGGTGCAGATGAAGTTCCCAGCTTTTTTGAAAGTGGTATGGAGAAACAGAACAGACAATTTTACCTCGCCCCAAGAAGTCGATACGTTCCTCACTCTTATGCGAGACAGCCCCCCTTAGTCATATCTGAATTCAAGCTTTTAGGAAGCCCAAGTTAATTGCTAACATAGTACTTTTTCTCTATTAGATAGTGTAGAAGAATTGCACAATACCCGTTAAAGACAGAATTGCATGTTTACCTAAAATTGCTAGCGGTGCTCATAAGTGGAAAGCGGATGTAATTTAACAGGGTAAATAACATAAAATGGACTAAGGCGGGTTAGGATCCAAAATGAAATTTTTTTTGGGGGGGAGAAGGAAACCTAGCAAAAAAAAAAATATATATAATGTACTTACACGCAGTGTTAGGCGGGGGAACGTACAAAGGAGGTAAAGTAGGGGTGTACGAAAGACAAAGTATAAAGTATAAAGTTAAAAAATATATATATATATATGCACAAATGTACATACGAACATACGAACTTAGGCACTCAGAAGAGTTATGATTCTGATTTAGAGATCGCGTTTTGGCGTCCTATTTTTCTTGTTTGTTATGCGTTAGGGGAATCACCGAACAGGGCTCCGGTGAGCTCTCAACCGGCGACAAGATCGCCAAAAGAGGTAGGAAGGGGATTCCTCATGGGAGGACGGTGGGTGGGTGGGGGTCAGGGGGAAAAATGGAAAAAAATAATCCTCATGTACACAAAAATCTGCACCGTATCATTGTTGGGAACCTGCCAATGAGTAATTCCGTGGATGATCATCTATCTGGCCAACATGATATGTAGGATAAATGTATTAGTTGGAATGTCAATGGGTTGAGGGACAGCAGGAAATCACGCAGGATAATTGATGTTCTATTTAATTCAGGAGCGAATATATGTTTACTAGTTGAGACTCATCAAGAGAAAGAGGAATGTAAGTCACTATTTAATAGATACAGGTGGGCTCAGGATGTAGTCTGCTCAGAGCAAAGTGGCAGTACAAGAGGGGTGGCCATAATATTCAGAGCCAACACAGGGATCAGGCTCACGAAACATGAGACAGATCACACTGGGAGATGGTTGGTGGCATCTTTGACAACTGCAAAAACTCCCCTTACGTGTGCAGTATATTACGGCCCCAATCAGGATGCTCCAGGAGCACTGACAAAACTTAAAAGCACCTTAGTAGAGACAGATGGTCCCATAATCCTTGGGGGTGATTTTAACCTCATTTTTGATGAAGAGCTGGACCGAACCTCCAGAGTCAGATTTACTCCCCCTCAAAAGTCCAGATTAGAACTCAAGAATGTTATGCGGGATTTCAATCTAACAGACATCTGGAGACTCAAAAACCCAGGGAATAGGGACTACTCCTTCTATAGCAGAAGGTATGGCCACCATTCAAGAATAGATTTCTTTTTGCTAGACAAAACTCTCTCTTCCGCAGTGGACTCTATAACGTATATTCCGGCAATCCTGTCAGATCATTCAGTGGTTGAGTTGACGATCCATCTGAAGCAGAAAGTACAGCAAAGGAGGTGGACCTAAGACCGGATTCTACTACTTGAAGAGGGGGGCAGACAGGACCTTATCACTGAGTCTGAGGAATTCTTCAGGGTCAATAACGGGTCTGTAAGTAAACAAACAGTCTGGGACACATACAAAGCTTGCACTAGAGGTGTGCTGACTACTCTGATGATCAGGAGGAGTAAATCGAGGAAGGAGAACGGGGAAGCACGTCTCTTAAATATCAAAATAAAAGAGCAGGAGCTTCAGAGAGCCTCAACGGAACAGTCACATAGCAGGCTCACCGCCCAAAGAGAACTGGACATCCTGCGAGCAGAATATCAAACAGAGCTCGACAAAGACCTAAAGGACAAATGGGATGTGAGCAAGCTACAACACTTTGCGTATGGGGAGAAATGTGGCCGCCTCTTAGCATGGAAGGCCCGAGCTGACAGAATTAGGAATCAGATTGATAGCCTATCACTGACAAGTACAGGGGAACCCACGCAAGATGACGATCTCATCAGAGAAGAGGCTAAAATTTACATGCAGTCCCTGTACGGATCAAACACATCTCAGAGCAGGCAGCGGGTGGAAAACTGGCTGAACAACATACAGCTTCCTGAATTATCAGAGACAGAAAGATCCTTCCTCAGCTCCGAGATAAGGGAAGGAGAGGTAAGGACTCAAATTTTGAAGATGGGCAAAGGAAAAGCCGCAGGCCCATACGGCTTCCGGTGGAGCTGTATAAGATAGTAATAGATCAAGTAGTCGGAGACATGACATCACTATTTAATGAAATCCTACTTCAAGGGGGGCAGGCTCCAAGATCATGGGCCGAGGCACCAGTTACATTGATATCAAAGCCAAACAAAGATCCCGGTAAGATAGAGTCATACAGACCCATCTCCTTATTAAATGTTGACTATAAGGTCTTTGCGGGGGTATTAGCAACGAGATTGGCTAAAGTAGTAAAATCCATTGTGCACTGTGACCAAAGAGGATTTATTCCAGATAGGCAACTTAACGAATTAACTTTTTAAGTGGTTGCGGCAATAGATGTCGCTATAGATAAAAAGCTGCCACTGACCATCGTGGCAGTCGATGCCGCCAATTTATGAGAAAATAACACACCTAGGCAAAACAACTGTATTGGCGAAGTTCAAGTAACAAAAAAGAATTTTTTTTAGTAAAAGATAATCAGGCACAAAATTAGCATTTAAGGATTTAATTTAATAACATTGATAAAAGATGTCATGAGGATAATCAATGACATAGAAACAACTAAAAAATGACAGTAAAAGATTCTTTCATTAGGAATTTGATATATGCAGATTGTTATGTGTACAGATATTCCCAATGATCTGAAGGGAAGATGGTTTTCGATGCCGCCAAGGCATTCAACCAGGTCAAATGGGAATATCTCTGGATTGCCTTGGCCAAATTTGGTCTTCCAAATAACTTTATAATGGCTATTAAGTCTTTATACTGTGCACCAACAGCTAATATCTTAGTTAACGGCTCCCTTAGCGAACAAATACTTATAGCCCGAGGCACTAGGCAGGGCTGCCCCCTGTCACCCCTTTTGTTTAAATTATATATTGAGCCCTTTGTCTGCCTGCTTAGATCTGATCCCCTAATCAAACCATTCAAAATTGCGGACTTAGAGCTGAAATTTGCGTTATACACAGATGATCTGTTGATGTATACCTCAAACCCGGAAGAAGCCTTGCCCAGATTAATACATCTTGCAGAGAGCTTTGGTGAGATCTCGGGATATACAATCAACGAAGATAAAACAGAAATTATGGAATGGAACCAGTTGGGAGACACGCAGGGGAGCAAAAACAAAATGAGGTATTTAGGAGTCCATTTAGCATAAAAAATAGATGACATTCCAAAAATTAATCTAGATAGAGTCATTAAAGACACATGTGCCCTATTCCATCGGTGGTCCTCTCTCCCCTTAAACATCTACGGGAGGGTGAACCTTCTTAAGATGATCATTCTTCCCAAGATTACTTTTTTATTTAACTCCATCCCCTTATCGTTCCCGTTGCCATTAATTAAAAAGTTGCAAGGAAAGTTGGGATCCTTTATCTGGAACTCTAGAGCCCCTCGAATCACCTGGAAAAAACTCAGGAGAAGCTTAAAAACTGGAGGGCTGGCTCTTCCAGACTTACTTCTTTACTGCCAGGCTTTCCATTTCAAAAACTTTAGACAAATGGCTGAACATTTGGACCGATCATCTATGGGTTTACTGTTTTCTGCCCTACTACAGGATGTCCCCCAGGGTCCAGACTATTTTCTATTTAAGTTTGGGGATCCAAAATGTTTTTAAAAAGTTAGGCTGAAGATTTTGGTGACAGCCCTGAAAAAATGGGTATTTGTTAGGAATAAGCTGAATATCCCTTACTATGCGGCTCAGGCCCCGATTCGGAACTCACCAGGGTTACCAGCATGCTTGAATGACCATCTGTCATTACCATTAAAGCAGGCAGGGCTGAAATGTTGGGGGGGTTTGCAGGAGGGTGGACAACTTCTAAGCTGGGACACGCTTGCTAATCTTACAAGGGGAACACTCACTAGGTTTAAGTTCTACCAGTTATCGGGGTGGTGGTCAACTAGACCTGTAGACAGTAAAATTCCAAACCCTAAATTTGATTTAGTGACGAGACGTGGAAGTTGGAAGAACCAAATTGCTTTTGGTATTCATCACTGCTTGAGGGCAAGGAAGTAACAGAAGCTGAGCTTAGTAAACTTTGGAGCAGCGCCATCACATTAGACAACGGAACCCTCAGTGAGTAGGCGCCCTTCTGTCCAGGCTGCCCCCTACCCATCGCATTTGTGTTTCGTCACTGCTCCGAAGGCGTGACCAAGGTGAAACATTGAGTGACGGCATGCCAGCCCCCACATTTGGAGCACTCATGCTTGAACTTGCAAGGGTACCGCGAGCAATATCCCTTGTTGTAGCTCCAGAATGCACCTGTAGTGCTGGCGCCAGACTTAGCTGTTTGACTGGTGTTTCCCACGGGTGCAGCAGCCCCTCCCACCCCAGACTGGGCGAGCCGCGGCGGAAAGGACCGGTAAGGAACCGGCAAACCACTAGCTGAGTGCATGGACGCCGACGAATGCTTCAACGCCATCCACTGCATCCACAGCTCCTGATCAATTTCTCCCCAAGGCTTGTCGCGATTCACGCTAACTCAGGCCCGGAACTCCTCGTCATAACTCAACCAGGCAAACCCCCCGAATTTGCACCTGGGCCTTTCCCATAATATCCATGTACTAAAAAGGGGGATGGCCCTGTCCAAATGTTTTTCGCAATATATACTTGCGTAGATTAGAAAGGCCGATGTCCAGTTCTACATATTGACTGGCACCCTGGGCCGCCTGGTTAGCTCCCATTCCTCCTCCTTAGAACCTTCCTTTGCCTGCACCTCCCTATGTAATAGCTTGAACACATCTATGTTTTCATGCTTCCAGATACTACTCTTAATCTTGTCCGATAAGTGGGAACCCAGAGGCATGGCCAAGCCCAAATACGTCAGCTTCTTCTGATGTTTGTCCTCTCCCTTCCCATCCTTGTCCTCCGTACCGTCAGTCTTGTCAGTCTGACTCCCCGCCGTCACTACCACCTTGCCAGTCTCCTCCTTGGACGCCGCCACCCCTGGTACCCCAGCCGCTGACCCCCCATGTCCCTCAGAGAACAGTCCCCCACACCCACCGTCTTACAAGCCTTCTTCCGGCTCCCCTTCGGGCCCTCGTCCCAAGCTGACCACCAAGACCCCTCACCTGTCAAAGGTGTCTGTGTCTCTCTCCGACCGTCCTCTCGAGCTGCCAGCCTTGTGGGTGTCCGCTTTCGTCTCGCCCTTCTTCTGGGGGGCCTGCAAAACACCAAGACCACTGTTGCTCCGTACCCCCCCGAACTGTCAACTTCATCCCTCCCTCCCCTCTTCCAGATCATCACTCTCAGAACCGTAATCCAACTCCAACACAGGCTCATCCTCCACAGCTTTCCACGTAACCTCACATACGGCCCTCTTATCTCTATTCTGCACCCTCACACCACTCCCACTCTCCCGCTCCGTACATGACTCGTCGCCCGATCCCGCGCTGGAGGGAAGGCCGCCGCAGACTCCCCTGCTGCTTCAAGGCCGCGTCCAGGAGCCGTCTTGCAGCTCACCGAACCTAACACCCCTTTGTTGACCTCCGCCAGCTGGGATCCCCCCTACCCCCAGGTCGCTCCAACCTGGTCGGGCTCAGGCACCGTCGGGCCTCACTGCCATCCTGGCTGTCCCTGACTGCCCCTGCTTCCCCCCTCTACCCCCTGACTGCTCCCTCCTGGCCCTGTCCAGTCTGGCCTCTTCCTCCTGTTCTGCCACCGCTCCTCTTCTGAAGTGGGAGTGTGGGGCCCCCCCACCTCATCATCCCAGACCGCCCCAGCCCTGGAAGCCTCCAACTCTGCCCACTTCGCCTCAGACTCCTGAACTAATTGGTGCTGCTCCCTGATCCAGTCCTCCAACTGGAGAGTCTCCCATCTGGGGAGCAGTGGAGGACAATATCCCCAGGGCCCCATGCCTGCATATGCACCCAAGGGGCCCCTGTTCCAATCCTGCTGGCAGCCCCCCCACTGCCCCAGACGACACATCCTGCTGCACCAGGGTGCCCCCCCAACTGCACCGGGGTACTGGCACCCGACCCCCTGGAAAAGTCCAGGGAGCATCCTCCCACCGGCCCTCCACCTCCTCGTGTGCAGCTCAACAGGGGGAAAACTCATAGCCAGCTCCCCCTCCCCTCGCCCCCCCTCCTGTCCTCCAAAAGCACGCGCCGGCTCCACAATCCTTCCAGGAGCTACCTCACCACGCTTTGCGCCAACTAAAGGAGCTCCCCCGTGCCCCCCCTTCCCAGCTGCCTGCCCCCGCAGACCGCGACGCGCTGCAGGTACGCTGCGCGCTGCCTCCTCCTGCACATGAGCCCCAGTTAGTTGTTCCGACTCCTGGAGGCACGGTGGCAGGCTCTTGCGCCGCCCCCCGCGCGGCGCTCCAGTTCTGAATGCAGGAGGTAAGAATGCAGGAGAGGAAGTCGCCTTCCTCTCCTGCATTCTTATAACCCACCCCCCAAACCACACCCCCAAACCCAGCCTGTCCCTACCTGCGCGAATGACCCCGGGGGAAGACTAGACTGAGTCTTCACTTCCCCCGGGCCCTGCAGGAACCAGCACGCTGGCGAAGGCAGGATCTCACCGCCGCAGTCTCGCTGTTCTTCTCTGCTGAGCTGCAGGATGGCAGGCAACCTTGTCTTGGGTCCAGAGAGGAAGGCAGGCTGCTACGAGTCCCAGAGAGGCACTGCAGGCAGACAGAAAATAGCAGCGAAGATCAGTAAAGTAAGCGCCAATCGTCGGGTCCACCAGGGCAGCAAAGCCAGGCATCAGCAGCGACTTGGCGGGCAGGCAACTGGCAGACCGAATGGAGCTCACCTGAAGGTGAGGGAACAAAAAAGAAACCAGTGGGGTGAAGACGAGTATTGTGCCCGATGTCCGGCTGGGTAGGTGATGGCCGAGGCAGTGAACCGGAGCCGATCTCCTCAATAGCTGAACCAAGCAGCTCCACCGGACATCGGCCATTGCGTTCAGGATCCGCCACCAGGAACCTCAACCATGATTCCATGGGAGGTCTCAGGACCAAGTGAGGGAGACCAGAAAGGCGAGAACCGCCGAACAACGACAAGACCCCAGGTATGTAGAAAGGGTCGGTGGAGGTAAGATTTCAGGGGATTTATGCCAAAAAGGCGATCCTGGCCTGGAGCGCCCAGCCAGAGCTCCCAATCCGTCAGCCACCTTGGTCGGAAAAATCCCTTGCATTGGTCTTCACCTAAGAGGGCTTCAAAATACTTTTGCAATAGATTTGGGCTTCCCCCCCTTCCATGATCCCCCAAGACATTTTGGAAAGCTGGTAAATGGTAAAGTTTGATCCATAACTAAGAGATAACTAATGAGGTGGTGGAGGCTGCATAATCCTGAAGGACAAAAGTGTGGACTTACAACAGAGCTCAGGACCGAGAGAGTCCAAATGCTACGCAGCCAGAATTACCTGAAGGTGCAAATATTGCAGCTAGATTTTCATGAACCTTCAGCTAGGAGGCGCATGTTATCATGCAAGAGTGAAACTTCTTTTGAGCAGAGCCCAGATCATCACTCAAGGATTAGGTATCATCATCATTGGACAACTGCTTGAAAACAAAGTGGAATGCGTAAAGATAACTTGATATAAAAAAGATTAACAGCAAATTGATCTGCTATGACCTCTGAGAAATTCTGAAAGTGAGAGGGTTGGAAAATGATGTATATGGGGAAGTGGACTTCTTTTGGCCTCTCGGGTAGAAAAGAAATAAGCCATGCCACTAACTTGTTCTAGTCAATGGATAATCACTGGATAGGAAAATGGTGCTAAGATCTTGTAATATACGGAGACTGCTCTACTTACTTGAACAAGAATCAGGGGCACATCATTTGACATAGAAACAAGAGCTACTTCCCTACCAAGGAGACAGGGCAGTTTCTGCCATTAGGCAAGACTAGGCGGCCGCCTAGGGCGGCAAAAAGGGGAGGGCGGCAAAAACATCTGTGCGTGAAGGTCGGAGTACCTTGGAAGGCCCAGCACGCTTTGGTAGAGTCTTGTCTGAGGACGCCGCATGCACAGCACTGTGCCCCCGTCTTGAACACAGGGGAAGGCGCCTTGAGTCCCCGAGGAGCAGAAGAGGAGCTAGACGGGCGGATGGGGGGCATCCTCAAGCAGGGTCCATGGCTCTGCTTGGAAGGACATTTGTTAGAAGGTGCCGAGACCTGCCCGCCCGCGGCCCCGGCCTTTAGCAGCGCCTCCCTCTCAGTGCCCGCCTCTAGGCGCTTAGATAGCCTCAGGTCGCCAGCTGTGGCCAATGCACAAATATTTCTATTAACGTCCATGCCGAACTGCAGTTGAAGACGTTACTCAGAACTTTGAAGTGCCTAATACAATTTTTGTCATGTTGGTTTCTTTTTAAACATAAAATACGTTCCCGTTTTCTGAACTGGTAATGGAGGTTTGCACTGCCTGTGTTTATAACACACACTATATGGAGTTAAGCCAGCCCTTTGAAGCAAATCGTTACCAGGGCAGATAGCGGTTGTTAGAAATGGGATCCCGGGCTTGCCAGGGCTTGCGCCAAAGTCAGTCAGAGACCACCACTTCCACGTCAGGGCAAGGGAGTTACATGCCAAGATACCCCCTGCTCACCTCCTTGGTAACGTAGCACGTGCAGTAAGGCTAAACTTGGAGGCAATGTGAGTTAAGTGTTTGCGCATGCACCCCCAGCAACAACACCCGAGGCCCACCACAAAGGAAACTCCACACAAGGTTATATATAAAAATAGCCTTTGTATTACACCAAAACACATTAGATAAAAACACACACTTTACAATGTGCCAACAGGCACGGGCAGAATTTACAGGGGATATGTACAAGACAGGGCCACCTGGACCACTGTCAGGAATCAGCACTTTTAGAACTTGCACTCAGAATATCACTTAGAACATAGAACATAGAATGTAAATCACTGTAGCACACAACCAGTAACTACTGGTAAATGTTAAATACCACCTACACAACCCTAACCACCTTAGGAAAATATGGCGCAGGGAACCAGGACCTCCCTAGCACCACCTGTACTAGGAGAAAAACAACCACCTAAGTATCACCATACATTTAGGGGTAAACAACTGGCCTTGTTGGGGCTAGGACGCCTTGTGTCCCGGTGTCAGGGGCCGAAACGTAGCAGTTGCCTACAAAGTGCTGGGCAACTGGTGCAAACAACGGGGCCACACGTTGGAGCCTCGTGGGCTCAAGAACCAAACAGAATGTCACCTATGTGCCCCTCCAGAGCCTCTCTGTGCTCGTAATAACAAAATGCCCCCTGAACCTCTCTCGGGCTCTTAAGCAATGCCCAGGTCGTTTCGGAGCCCTCAGGCTCGACAGGAAGGTCACCCAACTCCATTGGAGTCCCACTCGGGGGACTCAAAATTATACAATGCCCCCGGAGCCCTCAGGCTCAAAATGCGGAATGCCTGCTGAAGCCCCTCGTGGGGTTGGGCACCAATGCGGGAGCTTCGTTGGAGCGGCCCACTGCCAGTCGGGCCGCTCGTGATGGGTGCGAGGAGTCCCGCACCTCCCTGAGACCAACAACCCGGGGCTTGCACTTACCGGGTCTCTGCAGGCAAGGGCTCCTCTCTCCTTCTTGCTTCCGTCGCGGGGCTCCCTCACACGGCGGGATTCTGAATGCCGAGTCCCCGCAGCCATCCTCCAGTCACGGCAGTCCTGGGAAGCGTCTCCTCCCTGGGGAGACTCCGGCCGCAGCGCGGCTTCCGGTTTCCTGGTGCCGGCTTCTTCTGCTCTCGCCAACACATCCCAGTGCAGGGTAGGCTCCCGCCTGGGCTTCCGGTTGTCCACTTGTCCCGCGACCGGCCTGCCTGACTACCAGTTTGGGCTCCGGGCGGCGGCAGGGACCATTTTCCGCAACTTACGGGGCAAATTCCGGGTGGGCACCGGCTCCTTTAAAATAACAATAAATCGGGGTGGGCACCCGCTAGGGATCGCGAAAATCGGCAAAATAGCGGAGTGGCCTCCCGCGCCGCTCCTCACGCAAAATGCGGGCCAAAGAAATACCGGGTGGGCACCGGCCAAAGCACACGAAGCGCTCCCAAGCGCTACGGACAGGTACAGCGCTCCCAGGCGCTTTAAAGCAGGAATCAAGCGCTCCCAGCGCTTAAGGGAACAAAAAGTCCAGCAAAGTTCTTTTAGGCAGGCAGGGGGGGCAAGGCTGGGCCCAGAGCCAGCTCACTGGGCCTCCAGGCAGGGAGGCAGTCCAAGTGGCGGTCCTCCTGGTGCCCAGCACAGCAACAGCCCCCCTCAGGCAGGATCCTGGAACAGAACAACCTGTAAGGGGACACAGCCCCTTCTTATACTGAAAATTCCTTTGTCTGAGGTGCAGGGTGGGGGAGAAACCAGTCGCAGCTGGTCTGGGAGCACCCTTGATGTGCTCAGCCCCTCACTCTATTCACTGGCAGGGCTAGGGTCGTTAGACGCACCTCAGGGGGTGGAGCCAGCATTGTGTGGGGAAAACCCAGCCCCATTCAGGACCCAGGTGCACTCCTCCCCTCACATCAGCATGCTAATCTCAACACTCACCACCGGGCAGACCCATCATGACTCATGGAGCCTGGCATCCCAGCCAGCTCCAGCCAATCACACGTCAGTACCTTTACAGCACACGCACAGCCATGTCTAGAAGTGGCACTTCCACACTAGACACATACACGCCGCATACATAATTTCACAGCATTCAATCATACGAGTCCGCACATACCAGACTCGAGCCTGTACACCCCACGCATCAGGAACTACCAGGGACACAGACATTCCCCATGCATTCCTATGGGAGGGCAGGCCAACCTTACTCCACGCACTCAGAGTGCGCACGCGCTTTCCACTGGGACACAGTGAAAGTGCACAGAACCCAAAAATCACCATCACCAGGTCACCATTAAAAGCAAAAAGTTTAGGGGTGAACCTCTCAGAAGGGCCAAGTCCAACAGCGGTTATTTCAGAGAGGGAGTGAGAGCGTTACTAGGAGCTAGATTCTTCCTCCAGTAACACCTGCCGCTCCCACCAGACATGCGGATGCAGATGTGAGGCAGGCAGGCCCAGGAAGCCCTGGCCAGGTCCACAGAGCCTTTCATTAGCTCCGCATTTCATCCCTTCCACAGAGCTGGATGAGGTAAATCTCACATTAAGAAAGGATCTTTGCCTTTGATTGCAGCCAGCCAGCACTCAGGAAAGGCATCCTCGTAGGCCGCTTCCCGCACTGGCTTGAGGATATTGGCTTGGCAAGAAGGGATGTCTGTCCAAGCCAGAATTGGACATCCTCCACGGCCACTGCCAGCTCGACGCTGTCATCCCCGCAGGTCCCTTCGAGTAAGTAGTAATGGTGCAAACTGCAGAAGACTGATGTGCCCCGTCCTGAGAACGCACTAGAGACAGGCTTAATTTCTTAGCGCCGCCTAGGTCTTCTGTGGTAAACAATATGAAGTTTATTTCAACCGAAATTTTATTTTTAATGGCGTTGTCTTGAAAATGTGCTTCTGATCAGTTGTTTTATTTTTGGATCAACGTCTCCCCCTTTTAGCCCTGCTCCTGGTGCCAAGGGGAGAGGATGTGGGGTAAGGGCCAGAGATGCAAACATAGGAGCTGGGGAACCAGGTTTGAGCCTCTGCATCCGCTGAACATCATGTGATTCTGGGCAAATCACTTAACCTCCCCATGCCTACCAAAAATTAATGTGTCCTTGTGTAATTTAAGTGGCGCTCATGTAAATCGCACCAATACTTTTGGGTCGAGTTTGCCTATAAAAAACTGCAAATAGTAAACGTGCATTGGGTACAAATCAGGTCTCACTTTAGGCCCTTCCACGTGACTCCGAAGTTGTTCAGAAAATTACAGTAGAGCTCACTCCCACCCTGGCACAGGCAGCTCAAAGCTGTAATCCTCACGGGCGCTATTTTAGAGTGGGGGCCAGCTGAAGTGGACAGATCTACAAAATGCACCTTCCCGATCCCGAGGAAGCAGGGACACCTAATCTGATGGCGCTCCCCAGCTAGGATTTCTGGATGAAACAATTTGGAGTTAATGTCAGTTACATAAAGTTTATATTTGATGGTCCTTCATTTGTGTTTAACAAATGTTTCTGAGCATTTGGTAAAGATTTAGGTCAACTTGACCCCCTCCTCTCACTGCCCCTCCAAGCCATGTAGTGTTTCTTAGCCCTGGGGCTCCACTTGGTAAACATGTGTCTTGGGTTTAAATTGCAGCTGTTTTGTACACCAATGCCTAACCCCAGCAGAGCGCAAGAACAGTGGAAATAGGATGTGCCCAGGGAGGCAAATCCTGTGACTTCTCCCAGACTTGTCGCAATACTGTTCTGCGCTTTTGCTATAACTTTAAAAGCAAAATAATCTGGACACGGGAAGGGGAGGCATTTTTCAATTCTCGCCTAGGGCTCCAAAACACCTAGAAACGGAGGTGAATTCCAGATTTATCATGGACAAGGAGTTACTTTTGATGAAGATAAAGAAGATTTGGCACCCAACAGTTTTTTTCCAATGGATTTTGGAGGGCAAAATCATAAAATGGATAAGTAAAATATCACTAAGACTTTTAGGCCTACTGAAGGTTTTTTCAGCAGAGGAACAACCACTTTTTTCCAATCACAATAACCTACCACTCAAAGCTAAATAATAATACAACAAAATCATAATGGTTCACAACACAAAAAAACAGGCAAAACAAAATGCAGCAAGACAAAAAATTGTAATAATGCACCACAAAATACAACATTACAAAAAACAACTCAACATCACCAACTAACAAAACGCAACATAAAAATACGCACCAAAGTTATAGTCATATTGTGAGTACAAAATGGTGATTTTTGCACCAAGAATTGCCTTGCTAGAAAAGACATGAAATAATGCAAATCAAAAATGTTTTGTGATCTGATCATATAAGCCATACAAATCAGACTATAGAATTGTGTAGGCTGTAGGTGTCATACAGATGTCATGATACCATTGCGTAACCCAACAGATTTTCTCATAGAGGTGAATGTGATGAGCAGGCTGGCCCGAATGATAGATTTTACCCCGTTGATTCTATAGGAATATAAAAAGGGCCCATAGCTTGAAAGATGGTAGAGAAATATCAATCAAAGAACCAAAGGTTTAAGATACTGAAAAAGAAACACAATACCACTGAATTCTACCTGCAAATTTGCAAAGGTCCAGAGATTTTAATAATTGTCAATAATCAGCAACATGATTATTCTAACTAAGGAATCATACTCATGGATTTCAGAATAGAAGGATGATATATCAACATTTTAACCGTTTTTCTATACAGTGCAACATAATTCTCACTCAGTAAGGGGCAAATATAACCAGATCCAATTATCAATTAATTGTAATGAGATTATCCAATACCTCAGAACTAACCTCTAGTATTACGAGGAAAAGAACAGGAGGTCTCTTTTGTAATGAATAATTATGTACCACCTGGTCCAACATTGTCTGTGCTAGTTCATTATTTTTATCGATCTTGTTTTGAAAAAAATTGCATAATCTAAAGAAAAGAGCGCACCTTCATTATTTATCAAATCCAACAAATTTACATACATATTGCACTTTTCTCACAACCGCAAACATCTTAATATGTTTAACGGTCATCAGATTATTTGGGTCTGATTCACAAAGGGCCTCCATACTCTTGACAGAGGTCCCGCCGTCGTAGAGGGAGTCTACCGCACTCAGGACAGGATCCTCACAATGAGAATTCTCATTACATAGATATACAAACAAAATTGCCCTGAGTTCAGTCTTTGAGTGCGGGTCCTCCGCCAAGAGTGCTGAGGCCTTCGGGAATCAGGCCCCTTTTGTTTAAAACCTGTGCACTCTATTTTCCTTTCAAATCTTTTAACCCCTTCGATGCTGATGACGGAACCATTCCGTCATCAGTCACGGTTGAGCTGTGCTGATGACGGAATGGTTCCGTCATGACCACACCCTGTTCGGGGAAGTTCAGCACCGGGGGGGGGGGGAATCGGGGCAGCAGCCATGTGGTTAAAACACTAAACCAATATTATCAGTCCCTGATCAGCTTCACTATCAATATGGCACTTCAAAACTCCTGCATTGCTGTTTCACAACTTTACACAATTTACAGTATCCTTTATCAGGACAAGAATTATATATAGTGGAGAATTACATCTAGTACATGCACTGTCATACACTACCCCCACAAGTATACTGTGATAGGTGAACAGCTATTAGTCAACAGGTGCCTTATTCATAGGCAGTCACAAGAAATTATTCTCAGTCAATAAACATTTCTCACCAATGTCTTTGCAGGCTTTATTTGGAGACCGTACCTCTATTTTCATTCAAATGACCAGAGTTGGTCTCTACATGGTGATCACTCAGATTTGTTTTCATACTTTTCTTGCAAAATAATATCAATAAAAACGATGCGATAAGCTGCCAAAGACACTGTAATATTACCTTTTCAGCATATTCCTTTTCAATTTTGTGAAGGGAAAAAGGCAATATACACAATTCTAGATGAAGCAAGGAAATGGAATTTAACTAGTGTGGAAACATGTTAACATTACAATTCCATCATAACACATCATCCTTTTTATATAAAAAACAAAACACGCATTTACTATAAAAACTGTAAGAAATATCTAAGCTTTGAAATTACAAATGCAGTAACTGTAACTTAATTACATAGTTATACTCTGAATTGTAAAAAGCGTAAGCATTACTGTGTAGATAATCCTCTAATCATTTGAGTGGTATGGTTTTCTGGTCCTTTTCCAAAATACACTTCCATGCTTGTGTGCCAACAACCTTTCATTGTCCAATTTCCCCTCAGTTACTTGTTCATTTCCACATTCAACTATCTCACCACTGTCCTCATCATTTTCCACAGACTCCATTACACTTCCATTCTCAACCCTAGGTTCCTCAATGACCTCTGGAATGTTAGAACATGAATAGGCCACACGTCCACCTTCCTTTATATTGATCATCATACCAATTAGTCCTCCCACCAGCCGGATTCCAACACCTGTGCCTCACCACCAGATTCTAACACTTGTGACTCACCACCTGCTTCCCTCCAAACATCACTAAAACCAACAGCCACTCTCTTCGTATTCCAAACCTTACCATCACTCATTACACAAAATTCCAACAACTTCTTTAAGTTCATAAAATTTAGACTCCCCCTTATGCACAAAACCAGCCTTCTTTATTCCAATCCAATCAACATCTTTCATGTTAAGTGGCTTAGCCCCCTTTTTCATGTCATAGTATCCTTTTGTCCTTTCGTGGTTAACCACCAAATTCCTTTGCACCTTTTCAACTGACCCCTGTTGCACCTCCCTTGTAAATAACCATCCAGGGGTAAATTTCGTTCTGGGACTCCTCCCCCTCATCATGACGAATGGTGATTCACCAATAATTTAATTTATGGTGACACAATAGGCTCAAACCATCTTGCCCAAATGAACTGCCCAGTTCTCCTTGCTCTGTGGTTCTGAAAATTCTGGACTCGTGAATAAAACTTCATCATAGCATGACGATTTTTATATCAAAATACCGAGAATGGCTAGTACACTATGTACAAGCATTTTCGTCATATTCCAGTAACGATTTCACCTCGAAATCGTCATTTTCGTCCTGAACCCTTGGCTTCCATTTTGTGTACGGCAGCCATTTTGTGAGTTGCCCTCACATTGGCTTATAACTACAGCCAAATTCGATATCAAAGGACACGTACACCTTAATTGACTCTTCTGTGACCTGGGCAAGCTGGAACCATTGCCCCAGGCCGAACCTGTTTGGTCAGTTCCTCTCCCAGTGGCCGAACGAGATAGCATCAAGGCACAACATGCCATAAACCCTTTTCATCGCACACACACCCTGCCTAATCTTGCTCACACCTGCCCCTGCTCTTTGCTCTCTCACTTGCTTTATGATGAGGAGGTGCCCGTTTTTATTGGGGGTCCACCGATATCTGATGAAAATGTTGGGCCTTGCCGGGTAATTTGTTGTGGGCTGGACGAACTGAAATGTGGGCTTGTCATCATGACTCTGCTTCTTCTTTGTAGTGAAAATATGTGAATAGGCTACTGTAAATCTAAGAATGTTTGCCTGGAGCTTAATATTTTGTATAAAAAGAGAAGCCTGGCTTTTTAAGATTGAGCAGTCTCCTGAGAATATACACACCGTGTTGTTGTACTTCTAGGACGCCTGTCACTTGGTTGCAGCCAATAAATTCGATCTTTGACTTCACCTAGAAGACTCTGAGTTTCTGTGGTCTAAACAGGAAAGTACCCAAGGTCTTTGGGTGTACCCTGACACCACTGGGTTACCGGTTTGGTACCGGTTCTGAAAAACCCAGTACCTCAGCTCTCCAAAGCCAATTGTATCACGCCCTTGAATAAGCTGTTGAACCGTATCACCATTTCATTGCCAGTAGGATTGTATAAAGCGGTGGTCTTGTGCTTCATCCAACATGCCCAAAACTCGACATAGCCTTATGGGAGCAAATACTGCATGCCATTGTCACTCAAAATATTAGCTGGAATACAGTCAGAAATGAAAACTTGGTCTAAAACTCCAATTCAGTATCCATATCAGCCTTATCCGCCACCTTTATAGTGGGTCACCAAGAAGATCTATAAGGACTCTATGAAGACCAAAACAAATTTCCGAGAACTATTAACAGGTCCTACAATATCTATGGCCACAGACTCCCAAGGGTGTTTAGGAATCAGACATTCACTCATTGGAGGTCTTAAAGTGTGCAAAGACTTGTAGGCTGGTAAACATTTTAGACACTCTCTACCCTTTCCACTGCAATGTCCAGGCGCAGACACCAAAACATTTTTTGACCACAGATTTAATTCTGGTGATACCAAAATGTCCTTGTGTGCTAACTCTAACATAGTGCAGCCAAGGTTACCGGTGGAATCACCCTTTGTCCTCTTAAAAGTGTGTTCTCTATGGATAAATTAGATCTAACCTCCCAAAATTGTCTAATGGACTAAGACAAGTCACTTTTATTTGGCCAACCCTCACTCTTATCAGTCCTGACTAACGGTAAAACAGTATCCTTTTAATATTCTTTGACTCATTCCCCACTCTTGACAAAAGGCATGCCACTATCATGCACTGGAGCCACCTGAAACTCGTTGCACTTCTCATCCCTAAATTCCCCCATATGACTAGGCATTCTGAAAAGAAAATCAGCCACAAAGTTATCCTTGCCTGAGCCATACACCAATTTATACTGATATCCTGCATGCGCATAGACCGTTGAGCTAAGCTGCAGATACATTTATCATTCCTTCAGTCGTTAAGATTTTTACCAAAGGTTTGTCATCACAGTGTATAGTACATGGTTTCCCCCCACACAAAGGTTATGAAATGATTCAATGCCCACGCACATGCTAAGGCTTCTCTTTCAATAATGGGATATTTTCCCTCGGCAGGCGACTGTGATCTAGATGCATGGACAATCACATATTCATTGTTGTATTTATCTAACTGTTAAAACAGCACCAAGGCCCTTACACATGTGTCCGTCTTAACTCCTTCCATGCTCATGACGAGCTCAGCTCATCATGAGGCACGGTTGCGCTGTGCTCATGACGAGCTGAGCTCGTCATGACACGCGCTGTGCTCACACGTGGGGCTAATTCCCCCGCGTTGCTGAGCGTTCTATGAAAACGGGCATGGTCTTGACGAGCTCAGCTCGTCATAAGCACAGCGCCACCGTGCTGTGTGACGAGCCGAGCTCGTCACAAGCACCGTGGCGCTGTGTGCGCCCCCCCTCCTCCCAGCGCCACGGGGGAATTAGCCCCGCAGCGAAAGTGCTAATAATGCAATCACCATTGTGATCGAAACATTTCAATGCGGGTGCATTAGCAATGTTCAGTTTACCATTTTGGAAATCCTCTTCACAATGTGTAAGCCAAACAAACTTAGTTCTACCCTTAGGAAGTTGCCTTATCTGGAATGTTTTCTCTAAGAACTCCTAAAATTACATAGCACAATAAATATTCTGCCATCCCAAGGAATGACCATACATCTTTACGTGTGGGTGCCGGTGTAACAAACAATACCACTCTACTGTACACCACTGCACTGTATATCACTGCACTGTATGCCACTGCCCTGTATGCCACTACACTGTATGCCACTGCACTCTGCACCACAGCATAAAATTAGTAGTTTTTGTTGTCACTCTTGTTTACAATCTTTTGATTGCTCAGTTCCTATAGGCTCCTCTTCCTTTCTTGGGTTAGCTCCTCCCTGGGACATGGACCAAGTACATATATTCTTCCACGCCTTTTTCTCCTCATATTTTTCCAATGCACTATTTGTTTTATAAGGAGGACATGCAATGTGTATTCCTATTGTTAACAAAGATATAGAGCTTTATATTTATGTTCACCCATGTGCCATCTCTATTGACAACTTACATACACCCACAACTGTACTATTCTGTGTTACTCTACTCAGTGCTACTCCACACTACAGCACTCCACTCTATGCCACTCTACACCACTCCACTATATTCCACTCTAAACTACACCACTCCATGTCACTCCACTCTTATCTACTCGGCTATAAGCCACTCTACTCTACATTATTTACTCTACACAACGCCACTCTGCTCTATGCACTCCAAGATACTGCACACCACTACACTTTATTGCATTTTAATCTGCACCACTCCAATCTACTCTTCGCCATTACACTCCACTCTATGCCATTCTACTTTACACCACTCCACACCACTTTACACCACTCTACTCCATTCTATGCCGTTCTATTGTACGCCACTCTACTCTATGGCACACTACTTTATGCCACTCTACTCTATGCCACCCTACTCTACTCTACGACACTTCACTCTACTCCATTCCACTCTGTATCACTCTACTCCACCCCACTCTACTCCATTCTGTGCTAAATCACTCTATGGCACTGTACGCCACTCTCTTCTATGCCGCTCTATTCTACACCACTTTACTCTACACCACTCTACTCTACACCACTCTTGTCTACACCCCTCCATTCTATGCCCCTTCACTCTATACCCCTCCACTCTACACCACTCTGTGCCACTGGTCACCACTCTACTCCACTCTATGCCACTCAATGCAACTCTACGCCACTCATCTCTACTCTATGTCACACTATTCTATGCCCATCTACGTCCACTCATCACCACACAATATCACTCTATGCAAATCCACTCTATGACACCCTGCTCTACGCAACTCTATTCCACTCTACTCCACTCCACTCTACTCTACACCCCTGCACTCCACTCTACTTCACTCCATGTCATTCCACTCTATGCCACATCACGTCCCATGCTATCCATGCCACTGGGGTCAAGCTATCCTGGCTGATGGGGGCTGAAAGCCTGAAACCAGTCCTAGGATGTTTGTTTCCAGTCCAGGGAGGACCGGGCCTGGCAGTTTGAGCTGGACTGTTCCCATTGGGCACAGGGTCAAGACAGATTTGCATATGGCTAGTTCCAAACTGGAATGGCACGGTGAGCACAAAAACGATGGATTTAGGCCCAGATCTCTGTACTGGGGTGAATGTATGACATTGTTCTGCATTCTGTCAATCAATTCCTCTTTTTGCATCTGCCACCCCGAGTGGGACGGGTATGCCCAGACGTGGGTCCCATGCTCTCCATGCCACTGAAGTCAAGCTATCCTGGCTGATGAGGGTTGAGCGCCTTAAACCGGTCCTAGGATGCTTGTATCCAGTCCAGGGAGGACCTGGCTTGACAGTTCGTGCTGGACTGTTCCCATTGTGTGCATGGTCAAGACTGATTTGCATATGGCTGGGTCCAAACTGGAATGGCATGGTGACCAAAAAAACAATGGATTTAGGCCCAGATCTCTGTACTGGGGTGAATGTATGACATTGTTCTGCATTCTGTTCATCAATCGTTCTTTTTGCATTTGTCACCCGGAGTGGGATGGGTATGCCCAGACGTGGCTCCCACGCTCTCCTTGCCACTGGAGTCAAGCTATCCTGGCTGCTGGGGCTGAAAGCCCAAAACCGGTCCTAGGATGCTTGTTTCCAGTCCAGGGACGACCTGGCCTGCCAGTTCGGGCTGCACTGTTCCCATTGGGCGCAGGGTCAAGACTGAATTGCATATGGCTGGGTCCAAGCTGGAATGGCATGGTGAGCAAAAAAAAAGATGGATTTAAGCCTAGATCTATGTACTGGGGTGAATGTATGACATTGTTCCGCATTCTGTCCATCAATTGTTCTTTCACATCACTCACACTACACCACTCCCCCAACTCCACTCTGCGCAATTCTACTCCACTCTTCTACACTTCACTCTACACCACTGCACTGTATGCCACTCCACTCTACACTACTTCACTCCATGCTACGCCACTCCACCACACACAACTCCACCCCACTCCTCTCTATGCCACTCTACTCTACACCGCTCTAGACCACTCTATGCCACTCCTCTCTATACTAATCTACTCTACACTAATCTACTGTACACCACTCTAATCTACGCCACTCTAATCTATACTAATATTCTCTTCTCTTCTCTACTCAGTCTGCTCTATGCCACCCTATGCCACTCCAGTCCATGTCACTCCAATCCACGCCACTGCACTATATGCACTGTACTCGAAGCCACCCCACTCCACACATTGCCACTCTACAGCACTTTATGCCACTCGACTCTACACCACTGTGCGCACCCCACTATATAGCACTCCCATCTACACCACTCTACTCTATGCCCCTCTACTCTAGGCCACTTTACTCTATGCAACGCTACTCTTTAGCACTTTACTCTATGCCACTCAATTGTACGCCACTCCACTCTATGTACTGTACTCTAAGCAACCCCACTCCACACATTGCGACTCTACAGTACTTTATGCTTCTCCACTCTATGCCACCCCAATCTATAGCACACCACTCTACACCACTCTACTCTATGCCCCTCTACTCTATGCCACTCTAATCTATGCAACACTACTCTATGGCACTATACTCTATGCCACTCTATTGAACGCCACTCTACTCTATTCTGCTGTGCACCACTCCTCTTTATGCCACTTCACTATTCTCCACTCCATGCCACACCACTCTGCACCACTATATTTTATGTCACTCTACTCATTGCATGCTGCTCTACGCCGCTCCACTCCAAGCCATTCCATGCCACTCCACTCTATACCACTCTACTCCACTTTCCTCTATGCCATGCTACTAACATTTGGCCATTCTAAACAGCAACCACACTGCTGTACAACATGGCTAAAAGACAATCACAAAGCCAATAACTCTTACATAGGTGGGACCTATTGGCTTTGCCAATGCTTGTTACTTTGGACTGAAGGGTACATCCTTGGATGCTGGTAACCTAAGTTAGACCAACTCCCAATGTAGATTAAAGATCTCATATAGGCATTTAAAGATTTTTACAGATTGCTGCATTGCACAAAATGGGTAATTTCCCAAACTGATGTCATTGTTTCGTGTTCTATTCTTCATAAACCGTTACTCAAAGTGGCACATGTAAGGCTTTGAAACGTCACATATATACCCAATGAATGTGAGGTAATATCACTCATAGGCAACCATACTGAGGCTATATTTCCCGTACTTAAGTTAGCACTGATGCACAGATTGATGGAACTCCCGTTGAGGCTTGGAGTTACCTGGTCCAGCCTATGCCTTTTTGATATCAACGTCCATGTCTTCAGACCTCAGGGCGTTCTCCCAATTGTCGGTATCGGTGTGGCGCCGCGGCCAGGGCGACTGACGCTGGAATCTGGGGGTCACGGTTCGATCCCCGGCTCCGGCGGCAGATTAGCCCAGCACCATGTGACTCTGGGCAATAGCTTGCTTAATCTTCCCGACGGCCCCCAGCGCCTAGAGACCCTAACGGGTGATTGTGCGCTATACAAATGTGGATTATTAATGCTCGCTATAAGGTCTGGCACTATTAGCCACTGAACAACACAAAAGTGTCAAAGGGTCTAAACCAGATGCCTAGAGTGATAGGAACACCCAACACAAACACTATGTTTATCCTAAACTTCAAGGTGAGTTTCCAAACCTCACAACGGGTCAGTAAAAGGTACCCATCAGTCACCACACGGAACCGCCCTTCATCATTTGGGATTCCTCTTTGACCTAAGAGTGGAACACCTGCCTTTGAAGAATGAGGATGAGATGGAAATAACCCTCATCGACTCAGCTAGGTGTCTGTAGGATCTTGCTACTCTGTATCAGAGTTTTAGGATGAAACAGGGTGACTGATGTTGCAGTGCAAAATAAAAAATGTGAAAGAAAGTGTATTAAAATTGGGTGAGGGGGCGTGGCCAAGATGGCGAGCTAGGAGGACGCTTTCGTCGTGAGCTCCCGAGGCCCCGGAGCCTTTGCACCGCCCGACGCCGCTGATCTCCCCCGGATCGAGCGGAGGCAGTGCCCGGTGTCGATGGAGGAGTGGTGAGGTGACTTGGGAATTCCCGGTGGACTCCCGAACACAGCGGAGCCGGACCGGGGCGGTCCCCGAAGCGGAGGCCGGCCGCCACGCCGAAAGAGGCCGGTGGGGCCAAAGTACGGAGCTTGCCAAAGGAGCGGCCGGGGGCCTTGACAAAGCTGCGGTGCCTGACGGAGTGGGGGCGCACTCGATGCGAGCCGCTGGAGAAACGGCGGAGCAACATCCCGCGGCGTACTGCCGGAGTGCCAGCCGGGGCCTTGAGGGGCGGACCCGGAGAGAGCCAGCTACGTGAGCCCGGGGATCCAGAGGGCCGGGAGGCCTACCTCTGGGCGGAGGCTTCCGTAACCCCTCTCGGCACCCCAAAAGACAGGAGGTACGGCGCAGAGAGCGGGGGGTGTTCGGAGAGTCCGGGGGAGCCGGAGCATGGCACGACGCCACCACCCTGACATAGCTCCCGTGCGGGCCCCCGATAGGCCTACAGCGTGGAAGCGGTGCTTCGATTGAAGGCCTTGACTGAAGAGAGGCCTTCCTCCATCGCCACCCATAGCACCGGCGCTTGACCACGACGCGGGGACCCCTCGGCGGGGGCCTCGCTGATACCGAGAGACCTGCCTGGGCCAGGAATTGAGTGGAACGCGGACTGCGGTGGCGGACACCGACCACAAGGAGGAGCAGCCTCCGCCATTCTTGCTGCGACACCGGGAGGGTTACCCCGACTCCTACAGGTGGACCATACTGCTGCAGCTGCCCCGTGGGTACAGGGGGAGACTGGACATCGTGACACCGCTGCCATTGACCCGCTGGACGCTCTCCTTCATATAGCGACGCAGAGAGGGGACCCTGCTGTCGGTGGCGGACTGACGCACCTACCCTAGAGGGAACATCGCGGAGGTCTGGGAAGCCCTACAGCTGAGTTTACGTACCGGGGTGCTGGCGCGCGAGTCCCGGCTCCCACACTGCTCAGGACCTTATCAGTGCCCTCCCTATCGCGGAACACTCTCGCTACTACGATGTCAGGCAACCGAGGGGGCAAGAAAGGTGACCGCACCTTGCCTGAAATGTTGAACAGGACTGCTCCAAGACAGGATAGGAGCCAGCCTGCCCCGAGCCCCCCAACCAGCCCCTGAGGGGCAGAGGGAGGGGAACCTCCGGTGACCCTATCATTTCTCGAGTCGTTGTTTAGCACCCTCAGGGAGGACTTCCAAACGCTAAAGCAGGAGGTGGCGGGGGAGGTTCGTGAGGTGAGAAGAGAGGTTGACTCCCTTGGAGAGCGAGTGTCCACTATGGAAGAAACTGGCCACACCCGCGACGAAGAGATCGCGCACCTGCAGCAGGAGGTCCTGCGGCTCAGAGACCAACAAATTGACCTCCAGGCCCACGCAGAAGATCTCGAGAACAGGTCCAGGCGCAACAACATTAGAGTCCGAGGCGTTCCTTCTGGAGAAGAAGGGGAGGACGTGACCGCTTACCTGGGTGATATGTTTCGCGACATCTTGGGGGAACCTGGAGACTTCCCGGTGAGGATTGATAGGGCACACAGAGTAGGCCCGCCGCGACGGGCTTCGGCTCCAGCCCCGGACATCTTAGCCTTCCTGCCGGACTTCCCCTTGAAGGAACGGATCCTACGCGAGGCTCGACGTCGGCAGCCACTGAGTTTCCGGAGTCATCAGGTGGCCCTGTTTCAGGACTTATCTACGATCACCCTTCAAAAGCGCAAATCCTTCAAGATCGCCACAGACTTCTTGAGAGAACACGACACGCAGTACTCGTGGGGCCACCCTTTCCGGCTTATCTTCCGCTGGAACGGCACCTTGCATCAGCTCCGGTCCCTTCAGGACACTTGCGAGGTGCTAGGGATCACTGCAACGGACAATGATACTCCCACGCCTTCCCGCCGACGCACCACCAGAGATGGGTGGCAGACTGTCCGCCGGCGCCGGCCATCTAACTTGCCGTCGAGACCTGACTCACCCACGGTCAGGGCTGAAATGGACAGCGCGATAATGGTGGTATCCAGAGACACGTCGTCTGGTGATGTGGCCATGACGGCCTAAGCACACTCCGGGGGGAGATCCTGATGGCCTCATCTTCACAGCAGGTGCGAGGTTCCGGGGGGGAGGGGGAAGCGGGGGGGTGCAGGAGGTGGCTGGACGTCCACACGAATAACTTACCACAGACTTGTCCGATAAGGACCGGACTGGGACAATGTTTCTCGCTCAGGGGAAGTTGGGACGGGGGGGGGGCGTTGGGGGAATGGGTGGGGTGCGGGAGGAGGGTGGTTGGGATCAGGGAGGAAGGTTCCGGGGGCTCGCAGTTTGGGGTGGGGAAGCCGGGTGTTGGGTTGGTTGAGGGACGTTTGGGGGGGCATTGGAATTTGTGCTGGCTTATCCTGTTTTACTGCTGTTTTTGCTATGAACTTGCACCGCGCGTACTGAATGGTGGGTCTTGTGCTGTTGGGCTCTTGCATTTGTTCGGCTCTACGCCGCTGACATACACGGCGATTACTACCGACATAGATTCATTGAACGCTTTTCCTGGGATGACTGCTCATGGCCTTTAAGATAGTCACCCTCAATGTGAAGGGGCTGAACAACCCGGTCAAGCGTAGAGCGATATTATCCCTCCTTGAGAACACCCGGGCGGATGTCTGTCTTTTACAGGAGACTCACCTCCTGGCCCGAGACTGCCTTAGGATGAGATCACCGAAATTCCCAGTACAGCTTTTTTCCTCAGGGCCTACTAAAACGGCAGGGGTCGCAATCTTAATATCAAGAACGTTTAGGGGAGAGGTCCTACACAAAGTTGCAGAGCAGAAGGGGAGGCTCCTTGCTTACAGGGTCAAGCTGGGGGGCTTCTTGTTCACTGTGGGTTCCGTCTATAGCCCGAATGACCGCCAAGACCTGTTCTTACACTCAGCCCTCGAACACATAGCGACTACACCGGACAGACACATGATCATTGGGGGGGACTTGAATATGGTCTTTGATTCGCTCTTGGACAGATCTGCGCAGCGACGCCCACACACCGGGGAGTTCTCGCAGCTGAGTCACTCCCGCCTGGGAGATCTCGATATGCATGATTTATGGAGACGCCTGCACCCCAACACCCAGGCCTATTCCTACTATTCCCACGCGCACGGGACTTACGCGAGATTAGATCATATCCTAGTTACGGGACCGATGGCCGCACTAGCGACGGCTTCCGACATAGGGGTCCTCACGTTGTCGGATCATGCCCCGGTGTCGGGCTCCTTTCAACTACTGCCGGTATCGCCCTCTCTGGGAGTCTGGCGCCTCAGAGACACCCTATTGCATAAGCAGGCGGTGGTGAAGCAGATACGAGACCCGATTACTGACTACCGGTCCCATAACGATAATGGGGATACCACCCGAGCGACACAGTGGGCCGCCTTGAAGGCGGTGCTCCGTGGAGAATTCATCGCCACCTCGTCTGCGGAGAATAGAGAACGACAGCAAAAACGGGATGAGCTTACCACCAAGGTGCGGGAGCTGGAGCAGATGCATCAGAGGACCGGGGCCCCCAGAATTTGGAGGCAGCTTAAGGCAACCCGGAAAATGCTCTCCGCGCTGGACATGGACAGGGCGGAATATGCGGCGCTGCACCTGAAACATGCGTTTTACACTGGTGGCGATCGGTGCGGCCGCCTCCTCGCGAACAAGCTCTGGATGAAACATCAGCGTCAGCAGGTTACGGAACTGTCGATTCCCGGCGTGGCGACAGCTACGGAGGACCCTCAGATTGCGGAGGGATTCCGCCGATACTACGCTGACTTATACGCGGGCGACCCTCCCTCGGCATTGGCTGAGACTGATTACCTGGACTTGGTCGAGCTCCCTGCTCTCACTCCGGAACAGGCGGAGCACCTGGAGCGAGACATCCGGCCAGAGGAGGTGATTGCGGCTATCTCCCGTCTTAAACATGGGAAGGCCCCGGGGCCCGATGGTTACACCCCACTATTCTACAAGACGTTCTGTCAAGAACTGGTCCCACTGTTGACGCGTTCCTATAACTCCTTCGCGGAACCGGGAGCTATTCCTCCGGATTTGCTCCGGGCGACGGTATCGGTTATTCCCAAGCCAGGGAAGGACAGAACTGAGTGCGGCTCCTATCGGCCAATCTCGCTGTTAAACGTGGACCTCAAGCTCTACACAGGGATCCTGGCAGCTCGTCTGGCGCAATGTCTGCCGGGACTTGTGGACCCGGATCAAGCTGGGTTTGTCCCGGGTCGGCAAACGGTGGACAACACTAAGAGAGTGGTACACATTTTAGAGAAGGCCTCTCGCGTCCCGGGGGAACGCATGTTATTGTCGGTCGACGCGGAGAAGGCGTTCGACCGCGTGCGCTGGTCTTACCTTGAAAGAGTGCTTTGCAAAATAGGTATAGGGGAGAAATTCCGCACTCTCATATTTAACTGTTACAAACACCCTGCCGCGGTGGTGCGGGTGAATGGGTGCAGCTCTGACCCCTTTGCGATAGAAAGAGGAACCAGACAGGGGTGCCCACTGTCCCCACTTCTTTTCGCCCTTTACATGGAGCCGTTTGCCCAGAGGATTCGTCAGAACCCGAAGGTGACTGGCGTCCGGATGGGAGGCTACATTCACACCATTAGCCTGTACGCGGACGACGTGATCCTCATGCTTGATGACCCGAGGGAGGCTCTCCCGTCCTGCATCGCCGAGATGGATGCCTTCGCCGCGGTGGCGGGCTTCAAAATGAACATGAGGAAATCGTCTGCCCTGGACCTCTCGCTGTCCACTGCAACAAGACTTGAGTTGCAGAGGCGCTTCCCCATGAGTTGGTCTAAAGATCTGATCCCGTACTTGGGTGTCTTATTGGCACCTTCCTTGCCCGCCATGGTGACGGCGAATTACACGGCGTTGGGTAGAAAGATGAAGGAGGAATTGTCCCGCTGGAACAAGGGCACATTGTCACTGTTGGGGCGGATCGCCGCGGTGAAGATGACTCTCTTGCCGCAGGTCCTGTATTTGTTTCGGGCCCTGCCGCTTCAGCCACCGAAGGGTTCGATCCGACAGGCTCAGGCTGACATCGCCCGCTTTGTCTGGCAGGGTCGCAAACCCAGGCTTAAGAGAGCTTTGTCCACACTGGCTCCGGAATCCGGCGGCCTTGGCATACCGGATCTCCACAAGTACTTTCAGGCGGCGCAATTGCGGTATTTTGTGGAGTGGAGCAAATGGGAATCAGACAGACACTGGCTGTTTCAGGACCAGGCGGTGGCGGGCAGAACCTTACAAGAGATACCCTTCATGCGCAGAGTCATCGCCCCCCCAATCTTTACGCGTCCTTTGTCACGCAAGTTCCGCTCCAAGTGTGGGATGCCGTGAAAGCTACACGGGAACTTACCACCTTCCCATCGCCGCTTACGCCATTGATTGGGAACCCTGACTTTCAGCCTGGGATGGAATCTGGCGCGTTCTCGCTATGGCGGACTGCCAGATGCTGCGCTTTGTTTCACATGTATGGCTCGGAGGGGATCGTGTCATTCCAGGACCTCAGGCGAGATTACCATCTGCCGGAGACTGAACGTATGCGATATCTACAGGTTCACCACTGGGCGCTGCAGCGGCAGGTACGGGACATGGCCGACCGGAAACTTACACCATATGAGATGTGGTTGGCGACACGCTCCTCGGATGCCAAGCTCGTCTCGGATCTGTACAAACTTTTGAAGCCCCCCACCTTCCACATCCATAACCCCGGACGGAATCGCTGGGAGCGGGAACTGGGGAGGGAATTAAGCCACAAAGAATGGGACGACATTTCCTACCGCGCACGTCACTCGGCTTACCACACTGGGCTCACCGAGACTTTCACTAAAATAACCACATACTGGTACTACACACCTCAACGACTGCATGAAATGAACCATAACATCCCGGACACTTGTTGGCGCGAGTGCGGACAGACTGGCACACTTACACACATCCTGTGGGACTGTCCGTTACTGGGTCCTTACTGGAAGGAGGTCTTGGATGAGATTGACCAGTGCTTTGACATTGAACTGCCTCGCTTCCCCGCCTATGTCCTATTAGGGTTACCTAACGGGTTGATGTATCCTCTGAGGTCCAGGAGGGGGAGACAGATAGCGATTGCACTGGGTTCAGCGATACAGAACATACTCACATATTGGCGCACCACCACCACTCCCGCCACTATTGGCTGGCTACACAGGTTATGGCACGTTCTGGGTATGGAGAAACTGTCCCTTACGGTGGCGGGCGAGGTAGATAAGTTTGAGGAATTGTGGCAGCCTTTTCTCACCTTACTACAGTCGGAATTTAAGGAAATTACTTGTCCCCGATACCTCAGGCTCATGCGGCTGACATCCGTGACTACTCCGCAGGTCTAGTTGCTCTGAAGGTATCCGTGGCGAGGGGCGTGGTACCACCGCAGAGGTGTAGAAGGCGCGAGACATTTGCTCAGCACAAACGGGGGGAGGGGGGGGCAAAGAGGGGGGAAGGGGGGAGAGAGGGAGTTCGGGGGAGGGCAGGGAGGGGGCAGTTGAGGAGGGGGTTGTTGGTTTTGGTGTCAGTCGTCATCGCCCTTACACCTAGCATGTGGCTCTACAATATGTTCTGATTGTAATGTCTGAAATTTTGATGGCGCTCATGGAACGGAGACTCTGAATAGCACCTTTTTTGACGACAAGTTTACACTGTATGTATTCTTTTCCTTGTTTATAAACTTGCAATAAAATGCTTTAAACCTAAAATTGGGTGAGGGAGTACTGTTAGAGTTTATTCTGGTGCTACCCGCTCCTCCTATATTAAAAAGTCACAGGCAGTTTACAAGTATAGCTGCCTAGGTGTAAATAGAGGTCAACATGTTTCAGCAACTCGTGGACAACTAAGTCCTTGCTTTCTTCAGGACCTATATGACTAATGCTACTGCAAATGTGGAAAACAAAAAAGAAATAACGTGTGATTTCATAACTACTAAGAAATCATTATAAGACAAAATACGAGATCACCTGATTCCCTAGGTGTCCCCTCTTCGTCCTTTCTTGTGAACTGTGCATGTCACTGTGGACAGAGTTTATTCTGGTGCTACCCGCTCCTCCTATATTAAAAAGTCACAGGCAGTTTACAAGTATAGCTGCCTAGGTGTAAATAGAGGTCAACATGTTTCAGCAACTCGTGGACAACTAAGTCCTTGCTTTCTTCAGGACCTATATGACTAATGCTACTGCAAATGTGGAAAACAAAAAAGAAATAACGTGTGATTTCATAACTACTAAGAAATCATTATAAGACAAAATACGAGATCACCTGATTCCCTAGGTGTCCCCTCTTCGTCCTTTCTTGTGAACTGTGCATGTCACTGTGGACAGAGTTTATTCTGGTGCTACCCGCTCCTCCTATATTAAAAAGTCACAGGCAGTTTACAAGTATAGCTGCCTAGGTGTAAATAGAGGTCAACATGTTTCAGCAACTCGTGGACAACTAAGTCCTTGCTTTCTTCAGGACCTATATGACTAATGCTCCTGCAAATGTGGAAAACAAAAAAGAAATAACGTGTGATTTCATAACTACTAAGAAATCATTATAAGACAAAATACGAGATCACCTGATTCCCTAGGTGTCCCCTCTTCGTCCTTTCTTGTGAACTGTGCATGTCACTGTGGACAAGAAAAAAGGATAACAGATGAAAGTGTAGGTGAAGCATCACAACACATAGGCAATAATGAGTGTGAGAAAAGATATGTATTTATAATCCAAACAATCAAACTCCATCTTACCAGTGTCATAAGGAATAGAGACCTCACCCCTCCTGGCTGCGGCTCAGGAAATAAGTGAAGCACCGCTCTGGTGAAAAGGGGGCAAAAATACAGAAATCTGTCAAAATACTTCCTTCGCAACAAACCATAGATACTTAGTGCAAAAAAAGGAGGAAATTTAATAGATGGACGTCAAGTTATCACCCCGACCATGTAGAAATATTTAACTGCAATGGGCAAGTTAGAATAATGCTCCCTCTCGAGCGCATCCATGGTGCCCATGAGTGCGAGGCGTGCAAAGAAGAAGCATGCCTCTTTAAAGTCAGTCGCTATAAAACATAGTCTGAAGGGTGCGGTTGTAAAGTGCGGGTATAGGCGTACAAAAATACGCTACAAGTGAGCTCGAATCAGCCAGTAAAGATTAGAGATAAGAACTGGTCCCGATAAAAGTAGAGCGCTTACCTGTCCATCGATACTTCTCCGCCGGCGTCCAAGCCGACTGGGGAGGTACCGGGCCAGGAAGCGCACAGTCCTTAAAAACTGTGGGGCCATTGGGCAGAAATGGTCACGTGGGCAGATAAGTGCTGCGCCCTATTGGTTAGTAGTATTCTGAAAGCTTTCTAATCATTGGATGTTGTAAAAGGTCACGAACGGCAGAGCTCGCCAACTTTATGGTTTTGACAGCGTGTGTGCTGCCACCACGGCCATCCGATAGGAGCAAGGGCGCGATCGGTGGTAGAACAACACAGTCAGTGGAAGCATGGAACTTCCAACAGACCCGTGCAACGGCAGCTCAATGATTTACCAAACGTACAAAGATACCTATTTCCAATAGGCTTATCGTCAGTCACCGAATAGTTTGGATGTTTGTTTCAATATCAATAAACGTTATTAAAAATAGACTTTATTGAAAATACGTGACATCTAATTAGCACCGCCTGGGGGAAATCATTGATAGTTATAATAATATGACCCCTGTAGGCAGTAGCAATACATGGGATCCCACGGGTACGTGTTGTTACAAAATGTGTGTGATCACAGGTCGAGAGCAGCTATTCGCGTTCCCTGGTGTATTAGCCACTGCACAGCAGGCACCCCTAACTTTCAGCCATCCTGGTCCACTGGGGCCCATAGCTGAAACTTGTATCTATTAGTGCTGTGTCTGCTCGCTTAACTCAGGCAACAAACTTCTTGCATCTTCTGAACTAGTAGTAAGGGTTTTGAAAGTTGGCCTTTAGGCACCACACTGCATCACGTGACAGGCTGGGTGCCACTGCATGCTCTGGAGCTCAGTGTGTCTTGTGACAGGGAAATGCAGATAGCACCATCATGAGATGGATATGATGGAGTCAGAAGCCAGGGGTTGGCATAGCCTTGGCGGCAGCAATGTCCACCCGTGCTGCAGAGACCCTCTGCCCACCTCCTGCATTTACCCAGACCAGAGCAGCCCCTTCCAAATGCCCCATGCCCAACCAGTCTGTGTGGCTAGGGTTTATGTATATGTTCATTTGATTAAGCTCTGTGTTCCTAACCACCTACTCATTACCAGTCTTCAGTGCTTAATTTAGCCGGCAATTGCACCTGGGTGTCATCAGGACTTATTGTTTGAGACCAACGCTTATTTCACCTCATCAGACATTTAAGATAGCAAGAGAGGGAAAAACACACAGAGTAGAAAGACAGAAAAGACCGGTAGAGAATGATGGAAAAACCTTCCCAAATGGAGAAAGTACTCACCTGAAGAGTAAGATAAAGGGGGAGAGCGCGGCTGGTAATGGATTAAAGAGGCCTGAGGTCTATTGAAGACTATGTAGCTTTGGTATGTGGGACGCTGACATTTAATTGCACCACCTACAAGCTTCTGAGCAGAGCTGCAGACACTGGCACTCATTTAGACCTGGGCAGAATTTCAATTATGCCAGAGTAATCAAACAATTTTGGTAATTCTGTTTTAATATTTGACACAAAGTTACTGATAATTACACAATTGCTTCTCAGTAATTTGGGGGGAATACACCATGAGAACCCATTTAACATTCAACAATAATGAGGATGAGGAGGTCCTGCTGAGTCCAAAATGGGAGGGAACCCCCAGATTCACAAGAAAATTAATATCTATCTGTTGGCCCTGATGAAGGTGGCATAATTTTAGCTTACACGGAAACGTACGTAGGTCGCACACAGACATCTGAGAATTCCACCAAGAAGGACCCCTAAGAGAAGGACAACCGATAAAATAACATTTGGGACTGGTGCCCGGTGACAATATCTGAATAGTATCTTATAATTGGGTCCTTGCATCTCAGTTTTGTCTGTTGTTTCCATTTTTTGTAGAGTGTGAGAGTGTGTATGTATGAGCAGACTGAATGGTGAGATTGTTTTGAATGAATGAACAAGGCTGACTTCATTTAGCTTTTTATAATTGTCTTTATGGAGGTCTGTTTGAACTTATGTATAAAAAAGTATGTGAGGTATACATTGATTAGTACTTTTACAATGTGGAAATAATGAATTGTTAATCACTGTTTTGTATAAAAAATCTAACAACACAAAAAAATGTTTCTTGAAATCTAATGAAAATATAAAAAGAATAAAAGTAACTGGATAAATAAAATGTAATCCAAATGAAAATCATTGTTTTTTTTATATGTTTGTGCTTTATCTTTGAAGAAAAGAGACTTAGAGTCATACCAATTTGTAAAATCGGATAGAGTGCACATAACATGACAAACTGAAACCTCTTGAGTCGCGAAAGCCAAGGGCACTATATATAGTGTACATGACATGACAAACATGAGAAACTGAAATAAACAGATTCCAATGTCTCTCAACAATGAAATGTTCACGTTTAAAAAAATATTACTTTTTACAGATGACAATTCTACATTTACTCTGAAAGAATATTTATCATATTTATTTTTAACCGTTGCTCCATGATGCACATGCTGAATCTTATGCTTTTGCCAACAGCCGGGCCAGAGGTTGTGTTTGTGGCTCCATACTCAGTTACCCTTGGCCACACCAACAGGTCAGGTGGTGGCTGCAGGTGGCAGAGACCCCCTGCACCGCGAGCTGACCTCCCTCCTGCGAGCCAGTGTTGCATGCGCTGCTCCCATCAGCAAGGCCTCCTCCAGTCCCCTGGCCAATAGCACCCAGGGCACCAAAGCACGCATGACGCTCTCAACATCATCTCATACGCTGACGACACCCAGTTGATCCTCTCCCTCTCCAAGGACCCCACCACCGCCAGATGCCACCTCCACGAAGGAATGAAGGCCATCGCCGAATGGATGATGAACAGCCGCATTAAACTGAACTTGGACAAGACGGAGGTCCTCATCAACGGATCCTCCCCCTCCGCCTGGGACGACTCATGGTGGCCGGCCACACTTGGAGCTGTACCAACACCCACCGAGCACGTATGCAACCTGGGAGTCATCCTGGACTCCGCGTTGTCAATGACCCAGCAAGTAAATGCCGTCTCCTCCTCTTGCTTCAACACCCTCTGCATGCTCCGCAAGACCTACAGATAGATCCCCACCGGAACCAGAAGGACGGTCACCCAGGCCCTCGTCAGCAGCAGACTGGACTACGGCAACGCTCGCTACGCAGGAACCTCAGCCAAACTCCAGAAATTACTACCAGGCATACAGAACACTCTGCATGCCTCATTCTCAACATCTCCCGCCACAGCCACATCACAGCCAAGCACACCTGAAAGACCTGCACTGGCTCCCCGTCAACAAGAGGATCACCTTCAAGCTCCTCACCCATGCTCAGAAAGCATTCAACAACACCGGACCAGCATTCCTCAACGAACAACTCACCTTCTACACCCCGACAACCCAGCTTCGCTCCGCTGACCTCACCCTCGCCACTGTCCCCTGCATCCGTCGAGCAACCGCCAGCCGCAGATGGTTCTCCCACCTCGCCGCAAAAACCTGGAGCACCCTCCCCATCCGCCTACGACAGACCCAAGTCCGGCTGGCCTTCAGGAAACTCCTCAAGACCTGGCTGTTCGAGCAGTAACAGCACCCCCACCCAAACCCGTGCCTTGAGACCCTCACGGGTAAGTAGTGTGCTCTACAAATAATTGATTGATTGATTGACTGTCACGTCACGAATAGATGCTAAATAGGTCGGGGGTGACCAGCAGAGCTCGCACGGTGGGGACACGCTCTCTGCATGGTGCACAATTCTGACATCTCTTTTTAAATCTACGTCTTTGTGTTATTTTTAAAGCTCTTCGTCGAATTGTATGGTGCTTTGATTTCCACCCTTTGTTCCAGATACTGTTCTTTTAATTCACACTTACTGTACCAACACAGTGGCCGTACTGTGGTGACGGTCTAGTTGTTGCTGACTAGCGCCGGAACCGGAAGGCCAGAACCGGAACCGGAAGGCGGCCATTTTGTGTGGCGCCGGCCGGCTCAGGGAGAGTCATGTAGTCCCGGTGCTCCGGGGAAATAAATAACTGGTTAAACCCTAACCCGGCTCCGAGTATTATTGGTGCAAGCAAGGTTCTTACAATGGCGACGAGGTGGGACCAGAGCCAGACATAAGCAGATCGGAAAAAAAAAAAAATCAACGGAACCAAAGAAACACACCAGCACGGAGCATCAGGCGCCAATCCCTGAGGGCAGCAGAGGGCGAGGGACGGTTAAACGGCCCAACGAAATGACAGCACCCGCAACGCTCCCCAAAACAGGAGAAGTACTATGCTGCACCGTCTACGAGAATAGGGACACTACCCGACCAAGAGGCGGCCTGAAGCGGTAAGCGCGGGAAGAGAGCTTACAACGCGCAGAGGTGGAACAATGCGGCTAGCCCATCACCATAAGCGGTAAAGAGGGGGGAAGCACAGCCCAGCACCTACCCACCCCTCCAGCCACGGCACGCTGGCGGATCAGCAGGAGCGGGGTGAGGGGCCAAGCAAAGTGGACAGGGGTAGACCACGAGCGAACCCAGCAACAGAGGGGGCTACAGGAGGTGCAGACAGCAGGGTGAACAGCGAGGAGGACGGAGACACCAGACAAGCACCAGGCAGCCCGCCCAACCACACTGTTCCTGCCCAGGCAGGCCCGAGGGGCAACGGAAGGATGGCGACACCGTCCACTTCCCTCACCCACATGGTGCCTTTCCTTCCAAAAAGAGGAGAACCCACGATGCCTTGGGAAGATTGGAAGCTATACTTCCTAAATTATATAGAGGCATTAGAAGATGAAAGTGAAGTCGCTTACACGAGCCCGAGGAGAAGGAAGATACTATTACACAATCTGGGTCCAGAGGGGCTGAGAGTGTTTGACACCATAGTCAAAGGTCCAAGGGACGCGGCTGATACGGATGTATTCAGACATGCCATAGAGGACCTAGATGCGCACTACAGGCCGGTGGTGTGTGTAGCTATAGACAGACACAATTTTTTTCCAGAGAAAACAAGAAAGCGGAGAGACGGTCGATGAGTACGTGGCGGCGCTGCAGAAGTTAGCACTGACGTCTAAATTTGGTACCCTCCACGACGAGCTGGTGAGGGATCAAATCATAATGCACACGTCGAGCACGCACATTCAGGAAAAACTTTGGGTAAACGGCGACGCTCCCCTGAAGGAGGTATGGGCCTTGGTGAAGAAGGCAGAGATGTCCAAACGATGTACACAGGCAGCCAGGAAGGAAACTGGAGGCACGCAAATGGTCTGTAGAGTCATGATGCAAAGGAGACAAACCCAGGCAACGGTAACCACCCAGGGGCCAAGATACCAGAAGAGGCCAACAGACAGGGGGAGCAACCCCGAAGACAGGAAGGGGAGGAAGACCAAGCTGCTACAGATGTGGAAGCGCATCGCACCTGGGCAACGACAAGGTATGTCCAGCGTTTAGGGTGAAGTGTGCGTTCTGCGGTGTATTTGGTCATTATGAGAAGGTGTGCCGTCGGAAACACAGGCGGAGGAAAAAGACCTTTAGGAAGTCCTCTACATCGATGCACAAGTCCTGGACATGGGATGTAAGGAGTCAGACAACCAAGGCTCAACATGCACATTGGAGGAGTGCTGATTGAAATAATAGCAGACTCAGGAGCCCCCATCACGATTGTTCAAAGACAGGTGTGGGAAGAGAAGTTCATGACAAAAGTAAAGGGAGAACTGCGTCCCATGGATGTGAGACCAGTCACTTACACCGGACAGAGAATACCCATGCTGGGCTATTGCCCATTGCTATTTGAATTCAAGGGACGTCAAGCCAACTGCAAACTGTATGTAGCTGAAAAGGGACCATCAGTGCTCAGCTGGAAGGATCAAGGCGCGCTGGGGATACAGCTGAATCCAGGAGGTATAGAAAAAGTGTTGCTGATGAAAATGGAGGAAGGACGTGAGGATGAGGCCTGGCACAGAGAATATCCGAAAGTGTTCAGCGGACAGATAGGAGAATTGGCTAAGTTCAAGCACATGATACGGTTGAAAGAAGGAGCGAAACCTGTTATCGACAAAGTCCGAAACATTCCCTTCCGTTGCAGAGAGGCAGTACAAGAAGAACTCGACAGATTGGAGAAAAGTGGGGTGACACAGGCCATAGAGAGCGCGGAATGGTTGTCGCCCTTAGTGGTAGCTCAAAAGCCCAACTGGAAAGTGAGGCTGTGTGTAGACCTCAGGGAACTTAGACAAATTTCCACTCCCACGCATAAATGAGATGCTCGCCAAGACTAAAGGGATTAAGTGGTTCTCAACAGTGGACCTGTCATCAGCCTACCATCAGGTAAAACTCCATCCCTCCAGCAACCATCTTACGTCCTTCATAACACCTTTTGGGTGTTACAAATTCGTGAGAATGCCGTTCGGATTGGCATCTGCTGCTGCCGTATTTTAAAAGCTGATGCACAAACTCTTTCAAAAGGTGGAAGGAGTTAAATTTTTCCAAGATGATATCCTCGTAATGGGAAAATCCAAACAGGAGCACAATGAGAAACTGTACACCGCGCTACGCACGTTACAAGAAAACGGACTCACCGCAGAGTGGACAAAGTGCAAATTTGGTGTACCATCAGTTACCTACCTGGGTCATGAAGTTAGCGAGAAAGGAATAGAGCCAAAGAGAGCCAACAAGGAGGCGATAAAGGACGCACCAGCCCCAGGGAAGAAAGAAGACGTCAGGTCATTCCTGGGCATGGCCGAATTCTATAGTAAATTCATCCCCAACTTTGCCACCAAGACGCACTGCCTACGCCAATTGCTGAAGGAGAGAAACGGGTTCAAGTGGAATAAGGAAGAGCAGGAGGAATTTGTGACCTTAAAGCGGGAGATGGGCGAAGCCATACCACTTAAAGGATTTGACCCCGCTGCAGAATCCATACTTACCACCGATGCCAGCGACCGGGGCCTGGGGACAGTATTAATGCAAAGGTCAGACAATGGAGAACTATCAACAGTCAGCTTCGCATCCAGATCCCTGGCACCAAATGAGGAGAACTTCAGTGTCATCAAAAAGGAGATGCTAGCTGTGGTGTGGGCGATGGAACGCTTCAGACAATACCTGTGGGGAGCCAAGTTCTTGGTCCGCACAGACCATAAACCCCTGATAAAGGTCCTGACATCTAATGGTCATGCGCATGCCACCCCGAGAATAGCAAAAATGACACTGAGACTGTTAGACTTCGTGTACGATGTGGAGTACATACCGGGGCCTCAGAACAAAATAGCTGACTTCCTGAGTAGGGCGGCGGCCAAGGAAGGAGCGGACGAACAGGAGACACCAGGATGGGAAGGCTATATGGTGGCGACCGTGCAGGACATGGAGCAAGTGATCAGTGCGCAGGAATGGGCAGAGGCCTACAGACTAGATGAGGACTTGGAAGTGATAAAAGTGTATGTCATCCATGGGTGGCCGGAGAAGAGACACCTGAAAGAGATCTTGAGGAGGTACTGGGAAGTGAGAGACGAGCTGTCACTTGGGGAGGACCCCCTGTTCCTGCTCAGGGGTGACAAAGTCACCCCCCCCCAGGGACTCATAGAACACTTGATGGCGCTGTTACATGAAGGACACCAGGGGATCACGAAGACTAAAGCCCTAGCTAGACAGGCGTACTGGTGGCCAGCAATTGACGCTCAAGTGGAAAGGTATGTGAGACAGTGTGACTCCTGCTCCAAAGCGGACAAATACCAGACTATGCTGAGGCCACAGTTAGGGAAGTTCCCCGTGCCTGGAGGACCGTGGGAGATGGTGTCCATTGACATCATAGGAACCATCCTGAACATTGAAGGAATACAGAAGTACGCTATAGTATTAATTGACAGGTACTCCAAGTGGCCGGAGGTAGAAGTGAAGGACACAGTGGACACCGAAGCGGTGATAACGTTCTTGAACGCCATATTTATAAAGGAAGGAATCCCTAAGGTCATAACATGCGACAACGGGCCACAGTTCGTCTCAGCCAAATGGGAAGCCTTCATGTCCAGGAATGGGATAGAGGTCAAGCACACTCCCATATACCACCCAGCTAGGAATGGACTGGTGGAACGTTTCCATCGGGTAATAATGGGGACAGTCCAAGCAGCCATAAATGATGGGCAAGATTGGGAGAAGGAGTTGCCCAAGATGCTATGGGCCTACCGTTTCACGCCAGGCAGCACAGGCTACAGCCCATTTAAGGTACTGAGGGGTAGAGAGCCGTTCACAAAAGACAACATCGCATGGAGGCAGATGGTAGTGCAGAGCAAATGGTCACCGGCAATAGTAAGGAGGAATCTGGAGAAAGCACAAGAGACGTACACTGAACATTTCAACAAGAGACGCAATGTGCAAGGAGTGTCACTGGAGAAGGGTGACTGGGTGAGAGTGAAGGTAGCGACCATGAGAAAGAAAGGAGAGAGCAAGTTCACACCGCCCCTGCAGGTTTTAGAACCATATGCCAGATCAGCATTACTCAGCGATGGCAAGGTGTGGTCGCAGGACAGAATGGCGAAATGCAGCAAAATCCTGAGGTGGGGAACGGAAGCAGACGAAGACGTGGAAGGGGATGAAGAGATGGTGAGTGAGGAATGTCGAGGAAGGAGACAAGAGCAGGTAGAAGGAGTGGTACAGCAAGTGGAGGAGATAGAGAACGTACATGACGGGAGCAACAGAGAGAGAGAGAGAAAGGAGGTAGTACAAGCAAGAAAGGAAGTGATGAAGAGAGGCAGGATGGAAAAAGGGAAGGAACTGAGACACGAGGCATGTTCGCCGTCCCTGACGCACAAGGAGGCGAGAAGGATGAAGGAGTGGTGAGGACGAGAGCAGGAAGAATCGTGAGAACTCCCAAGAGGTTCAAGGACTTTAATATGGATATTAAGTAAGATTGTTTATTCCTGTTACATTTTGTCAGTTGCATAAAGGGGGGAGATATGTGGTGACGGTCTAGTTGTTGCTGACTAGCGCCGGAACCGGAAGACGGCCATTTTGTGTGGCACCGGCCGGCTCAGGGAGAGTCACGTAGTCCCGGCGCTCCGGGGAAATAAATAACTGGTTAAACCCTAACCCGGCTCCGAGTATTATTGGTGCAGGCAAGGTTCTTACATGTAGCTTCTCTCCCCGTTCCACTACAGCCTGTGCTGATTATGTGGAGGGAGGCTAAAACGCGACCTGGCGCCTGACTGAATGTTTTCCTACTTTCTGTGGGACACTCTGTCGGGCCATTTTGTTAAAGAGACGGTCTAGTCTCCTGGTTATACTGGCTGCCTAGCAGCATTATAAAACTGCAGATGGTGCCGACGCGCAGCGGAATAGCTGCTAAATTGGTCGGGGTGACCAGCAGAGCTCGCACTGTGGGGACACGCTCTCTGCATGGTGCACAATTCTGACATCTCTTTTTAAAATTACGTTTTTGTGTTATTTTTAAAGCTCTTCGTCGAATTGAATGGTGCTTTGATTTCCACCCTTAGCTCCAGATACTGTTCTTTTAATTCACGCTTACTGTACCAACACAGTGGCCGTAGCTTCTCTCTCTGTTCCACCACAGCCTGTGCTGATTGTGTGGAGGGAGGCTAAAACGCGACCTGGCGCCTGACTGAATGTTTTCCTACTTCCTGTGTGACACTCTGTCGGGCCATTTTGTTAAAGAGACGGTCTAGGCTCCTGGTTATACCGGCTGCCTAGCAGCATTATAAAACTGCAGATGGCACCGACGTGCAGCGGAATAGCTGCTAAATAGGTCAGGGGTGACCAGCAGAGCTCGCACGGTGAGGACACGCTCTCTGCATAGTGCACAATTCTGACATCTCTTTTTAAAATTAAGTTTTTGTGTTATTTTTAAAGCTCTTCGTCGAATTGTATGGTGCTTTATTTTCCACCCTTTGCTCCAGATACTGTTCTTTTAATTCACACTTACTGTACCAGCACAGTGGACGTCGCTTCTCTCCCAGTTCCACTACAGCCTGTGCTGATTGTGTGGAGGGAGGCTAAAACGCGACCTGGCGCCTGACTGAATGTTTTCCTACTTCCTGAGGGACACTCTGTGGGGGCCATTTTGTTAAAGAGACGGTCTAGTCTCCTGGTTATACTGGCTGCCTAGCAGCATTATAAAACTGCAGATGGTGCCGACGTGCAGCGGGCACACCAAAGGCAAGCCCGTCTGCGCCCGTCTGCGCCCGTCTGCGCCTGTCCGTGCCTGGACCGGGCCATGGGACAGAAATGCTACATCTCCTCTGCCAGGTCTGTCCTTCACAAGGGAGTCCCTACTGTCATTTAACGTAACTCCTACGATGTGTCACAACACATTAGACGTTGCCAATTGGGAGGAACCGATCAGTTGTAGAACCTGCAAAAAGGTGTTTAAGCCCTCTCAGGCTCCTCAAGTTAAAAAGAATGCCATGCGGAGCAGTCTGTGGCCTCCTAAATGCTAGGTCAATGAGTGAACACGCACTTCACATTCATGATTTAATAACTAATGAAAACCTAGATTGTCGTTTTGTGATTGAAACATGGCTAAAGACCTGGTGCAACCCAGATATTGTGAATGCCCTCCGCCACGGATATCTCATTCAGAGATTGGACAGATTAGAGCAACGCGGGGGTGGCCTGGCAATCCTCCAAGGTAGCACCACCAGGTGTTCTATAGTTCAACTACTTGACTTAATAGGAGTGGAGGGCGTAAGTTTCTGTCTTCAGTTACATGACTCCTTTTCTTTTGCGGGAGTACTTCTTTACCGTCCACCTGGACCTTATAAAGAATTTCTAGAAAACATTGGAGAAGTAGTTAGCGCATTAGCACTTAGATATTCCAACCTTATGGTGTTAGGAGACGTCAACCTTCACTTTGATTCACAAAATGACCCAGGGGCAACATGCTTTAATGAGACAATGGATATACTTGGCCTCGAATAACGCTCCTTAGATGCCACACACAATGCAGGCCATACACTGGACTGCATTTGCTCTAACTTGGAAACCCTTGAGGTTACCCGCCCAGTTGAGCAAACGTGGACTGATCATAAATGTAACCCTTTTGAGATTTTTCAAAAAATTTGCACCGCTCTAGGGGAAATAATACTAAAGCCCCATAACAGGTCAAACCCAGATGGAGGGAACTAACAGCTCACCCAGATTTGCTCTCAGAAGTGCTGATGTGTAGACCTAACTTGCTAGGAGACCCTATCGCTGATACTCTGCTTTTTGGCCAGTGGATGCATGCTCTTAAAGATCGGTTGGCACCTCTGGCTTCACATCACAGAAGGCCAAACAAGAAGCTTTCTGCCCCATGGTATTCGCAAGCTATGAAGGAATTGCAAAGCCAGGTCAGGGGTATTATAACGCAGATGGCACCAAAATTATGAGGATACAGAGCGAAATAATTTTAAAGTAGCCCTCAGGGAAAACTATGAAAAAAGCCAACTTTACCGATGCAATTTATAACACCAAGGCAAACCAGAAAGTGATTTTTAAAATAGTCAATCAATTTACGAACCCTAAAAGTTTACAATAGGAGATTCCCCCCTCTCAGAGCCTCTGTAATGATATTGCAGATTTCTTTGAAGAGAAAGTTTGCATACTACAAACAGACTTTCCCCCGCCTATCCTTTCCTTCACCAATAATGATTTGTCTGCTGATCTGGACAAAACTGGTATGCATATTTTAAAACCAATTTCCCTTGAAGAATCACGCCAGGCAATTCTGTCTATGAAATCTGGTTCCCCTTTTGATCCCTGCCCCCCATTATTTTGACACACTCTTATTGATATTGTGAACCATAATATAAACAACATAATAAATTCCTCTCTTTCCACTGCTAAGATTCCAGCAGATTGGAAACTTGGAGTTGTAAAGCCTCTTCTAAAGAAATAAATTCCGGACCCTACTACCCTGTCTAATTTGCGCCCCATTTCCCTCTTACCAAGTCTGTGTAAGCCGACAGAAAAGTTTGCAAATAAGCAACTCACAACATATTTGGAGAAAACAAATTTGCTTCACTCCAATCAATCCGGTTTTAGAACCCAACACTCTACAGAATCTACACTACTGCATACGGCTGAAACCCTCAAAGCCGCTATGGACCAGGGCAAAAGAGCTGTATTGGTGTTATTAGACCTCTTGGCGGCCTTCGACGCAGTCTCACATGCCATCCTTTTAGACCGCCTTGCTTCCTTACACTTGGCCAATATAAGTCACAAGAGAAGGCCCTCCTCTCAGGGGTACCACAATGACCGAGTCTCAGCCTGACCCTCTTTAATGCCTACATGGCTCCTTTGATTAAGCTGATATCGTCCTTCAATATTGGTACCATCTCATATGTGGATGATACGCAGCTCATCCTCGTACTGGAGAATAACACCACACAGGCAGAAGAAAATCTCTGCAAATGCCTTACTACAACTTTCAGTTGGATGAATGCAAGCCACCTTAAGTGTAATTCTGAGAAAATGGAAATTATACCGCCCGCCAATACCACACCTCCTCCAAACACAGTAAACGTGGTCAGGAAATTGGGAATTAAATTGGACACCACTCTTGTCATTTAAACAGCAATCGCTGGCTGTTGCTGGAACTTGCTTCCACATTATAAAAACTCTAAAGAGATTCTTTGACCTGATTCCCTTTTCAGCAAGGCAAACAGTAGCCGTAGCCCTTATTACATCAAGGCTAGACTACTGTAACAGTCTGTTGGTAACAAGGACCCCCTGATACGGATCAATATCCTGAAACAGGGTAAACAATGTATGAAAAATAACACTCCCAGGCATACAATACGAAAATTTACACAATAGATTAAACAAACAAACTAGTTCAGTTTAGAAAAAATACATTTTTTTAATTTGATTAAAAAGAAACATTAAAATTCAGTACATTGCTCAAAATTGATAAAAATAACCATATAATGATACATATGTGTTCACAAATGAAGATTTAAAAAGAGGTTAGATGGCATCCGGTCGACGCGTTTCGACATACAATTTATGTCTTCATCAGGACTTATACTATCAAAATTCTAAAGTAGTATTTTTATCCTTGGACACTGCTATGATTCTTATCTACTGAGACTATGATGTATTTATATGGTAGGGTTATTTTGGTCCAGGGCGTAGTCACCTCCCCTTTTATAAATTTTGATATGCCTTTCCTCTGGGGTCTAATTAGTCGGTTCAGCAACACCATAGAACAATAATATATAAAAAGAATCCTAAATCAAATGAGACGCCTGCTGATAGTTATAGTCCTTTCTCTTTTCTTTTGATGAATTCACAATACAAAGCGTGCGCAGGGTGGGCGTTAATATGCCGCAGCCGTTCAATAAAAGGGCTCCTTAATATAACGGGGCACTTTAAGCAAATGACGTCGTGTTCGCCTCGTGGTCGGGTGTGCAAAAACTCAAAACCGGCGTCTTGATATCGACTGTATGTCCGGCGGAATTTAAAAGCCAAACGCACGTTACTCCGTGAGCGCTATGAGCTAACAGCTGCATCCGGATACTCTGCCAACGGGTCAGGTTTTCAAAAAAGAGCGACTTTTTGAAAACCTGACCCGTTGGCAGAGTATCCGGATGCAGCTGTTAGCTCATAGCGCTCACGGAGTAACGTGCGTTTGGCTTTTAAATTCCGCCGGACATACAGTCGATATCAAGACGCCGGTTTTGAGTTTTTGCACACCCGACCACGAGGCGAACACGACGTCATTTGCTTAAAGTGCTTAAAGTGCCCCGTTATATTAAGGAGCCCTTTTATTGAACGGCTGCGGCATATTAACGCCCACCCTGCGCACGCTTTGTATTGTGAATTCATCAAAAGAAAAGAGAAAGGACTATAACTATCAGCAGGCGTCTCTTTTGATTTAGGATTCTTTTTATATATTATTGTTCTATGGTGTTGCTGAACCGACTAATTAGACCCCAGAGGAAAGGCATATCAAAATTTATAAAAGGGGACGTGACTACGCCCTGGACCAAAATAACCCTACCATATAAATACATCATAGTCTCAGTAGATAAGAATCATAGCAGTGTCCAAGGATAAAAATACTACTTTAGAATTTTGATGGTATAAGTCCTGATGAAGACATAAATTGTATGTCGAAACGCGTTGACCGGATGCCATCTAACCTCTTTTTAAATCTTCATTTGTGAACACATATGTATCATTATATGGTTATTTTTATCAATTTTGAGCAATGTACTGAATTTTAATGTTTCTTTTTAATCAAATTAAAAAAATGTATTTTTTCTAAACTGAACTAGTTTGTTTGTTTAATCTATTGTGTAAATTTTCGTATTGTATGCCTGGGAGTGTTATTTTTCATACATAGACTACTGTAACAGCCTCTATGCAAGGACCAATAAGTCAGTCTTGCATAGGCTACAAATGGTCCAGCATGCGGCTGCACGATTAGTACTGAGGGGGCCAAGGAAGTCATCTACATCAGCGGCTCTAAATACACTTCATTGACAGTCAATTCACAAACGCGTTCTTTATAAGGTCCTTCTCATCACTTTCAGGGCCTTCCACTCCGTGGGCTCTCAATATCTTCACTCACACTTCAAGCGATACGTCCATCCGAACTCTAAGATCATCAAAGGCCAATCTGCTAAAAATACCTGCCTTCAGACTGGCAACGAAGGGAGGAAAGTCACTTACAGTGTTGGGCTCAAAGGCATGGAACAAACTTCCTCCACAGTTTCGCCAGATTACCTCCGAGTCCCATTTCAGGAAAGCCCTAAAAAATTGGATTTTCACTGCATCTGACTCTCTTTGCAAAACTCTGATCTAAGTTCCCTCTCTGACTATTAGCAGTTTAACCAGGTTTCTGAATTTCCATCTCTGGTTTCTGTTTTAGCGCAATGATGCTCCTTGGAGTGACAGTTTTGTGCTCTGCAAATGGACCATTACATTACATTAAGGGGCACTACGTAAGTTCTAAGGACTCCAAAGGATTCTTTTCTCTAATTGTTAGCAGATGCCACCTTCATATTATTGATAAGCTCTGTCTGTAATACACTCAGTCGACAACAGATATTGGACCAGCTGTATCAACGTTTTTTGCGATTGCAAAGGGGCCAATTCGCAGAATCGGCCCGTTTGCGAAAGCAAAAATGCGTTTTCCAATGTATCATACAATTTGAATTCACAATATGGGTAACCTCAATTATCTGCGATTACCTAAATTGCTAATGCAGTTAGGGAATCGCAATTCGCAATACCCTAAATGCAATTCATGTAGCTATCGCAAATTGCCATTTTGCATTAAGGAATCTCAAATTATCACCAACATCTAGTTGGTGGTAATTTGCAAATTCATGAAAAAAATAACTTTTTTGCATTTTCTATGTGCCATGTGGCACACATACATGCCCTTAGGGCATGCATGTGAGCCATATGTGCACACATGCATATTTCAGGGGTGCATCAGGGTGGACTTTTGGCCCCCTTGCACCCTTGAAATTGCGTGCGCAATTTGCGAGGACACTCCATGGAGTAGCCATGTGGTTTACAAATGCCCAGTAACATGAACATTAACTATACCCACAAATTGAGCATGCAATTCCCAATCACTCCCATGGGCCTCAAGGGGCCCGATTCACAGAACTAACTTAAGACAAAATCCTAAACTTACTACTTTTGGTATTCACAGAAGTTAGGATTTTGTCTTAAGTTTGTCTTAAGACAGACTTAAGACAAAATCCTAACTTAAGTCTGTCTTAAGTCTGTCTTAAGACAAACTTAAGATAAAATCCTAACTTCTGTGAATACCAAAAGTAGTAAGTTTAGGATTTTGTCTTAAGTTAGTTCTGTGAATCGGCCCCATGGCCCATAGAAATGAATGGGAAGCCATTCCTTATTTGCAACTCCAATTTGTGAGTCGCAATTTAGGAATGCATAGGAATCGCTAAATATTTGCTTCAATCAGTAGCTGGAAACTGTGTTGGGGCTTTGAGAATGTTGCGAAACTTTCTCCCCCTGCTCCCAGTCTCGCACAGAAAGATGGTTGTCCAGGCTTTGGTGGTCTCAAGACTGGATTATGTCAACTCTCTTTACTTGGGCCTCCCGTCGTACCTGGTGAGCCGCCTACAGGTGATTCAGAACGCGGCAGCCAGAGCCATTTTTTTGGCAGGCCCTAGGACACATACGACCCATCTGCTGTCCTCCTTACACTAGCTTCCGGTTCTGAAATGAATCCTTTTTAAACCATTGGTTCTGGTTTTCAAAGCCTTTCATAAGATAGGGGCCCCCTACCTCAGTGAAAGACCTCCTCATGTTTAGGAGGAAACTAAAGACCTGGCTCTTCCAACTGTAGGTTTCGGCCAGCTCTCCGCACGGAGGTATTTCTTTCTGTTAGCTGTTATGTGGTCTTTTTGTTTCAGCGCCGGTACACTCCTTGGATTAGCCGTGCTCTTTATCAGTGCCACATAACATAACATAACAAACCTACATACCTTGCATTTTGTGAGTCTATATTAGCAAATCGGTAAAAATTCGCTATTATAGACTCGCAAAATCTAATTTTGATACATCTGGCCCATTGTCCCTAAATAAAAGGCCATCCATGTCAATAGCAGATGCGTGGGCACTCTAGCCTTGCCATAGATTTTTCATCAGGAGGTTCTCTCCTTCTGAAGAGTCAAGTCATTGTTCCTTGACATCTGAACACTGGACAACCCTCTTGCTCAAACTAAAAACTTCACCCTTCTCATGAACATAAAAGTATTCCCAGTGGGTTCAATTTATTCAACAAGGATTTTATCCCCGTCTACAATACTCTTCACAGCCAACATCAAATTTAGTTATCAAGAACACTCTCTGGACTCTTAGTTATATGATAGATGCAACTTCTGGATTCTGCTCACATATCTCACTCACCCATCGCTTTATCAATCATTGTCTTTCTAATAATATCCGCCACAAGGTCCCTTTGTTTAATTTATTATAACATCTGCACACATCTGTTGCTGGTGATTATTAATCAATACATGCAATATACAAATCACCAAAAGGGTTGATTGTATCAATGTCAGTCTGCAATGGCGTCTCCAGTAACATAATCATTTCTGCAGCTTCTTTGCAAGTGACAGTTTGCTGCTGATCCTCCGCAGGGATCCCATCACCTCCTTGTTCCTCAAAGTGTAGATCAATGGGTTTAGCATTGGTGTAAATGCACTATAAAACAGAGCCAGTAGTTTGTCTACCTCCAGGGAATAGCTGGCCTTAGGTCGCAGGTACATGAATGAGGCAGTACCGTAGAAAAGGCTGACAGACGTCAGGTGGGCAGCGCAGGTGGAGAAGGCACGACGTTGACTCTCAACAGAACGCATCTTCAGCACAGTGGAAGCTACACGGACATAGGAAGTGAGGGTGAGTAGAAAAGGGGTGAGCAGAATGACCACACTGATAACAAAGTTTGTAACTTCATTAGCAGATGTATCCACACATGCCAACTCCAGGACAGGTGGGAGGTCGCAGAAGAAGTGGTTGATAATGTTGGGTCCACAAAATGGCAAGGTAAAGATAAATGATGTATTGCCTAAGGAGAACAGTGTACCACTGGCCCAACATCCGGCAGCCAGACCCTGGCACAGTCTCTTGTTCATAATATGATTGTAGTGCAAGGGGTGACATATGGCAGTGTACCTGTCGTACGCCATTACAGCCAAGAGGAAACATTCGGTTGTGCCGAAGAAGCCGAAGAAGTACATTTGAGTGGCACAGCCAATGAACGAGATCCTCTTGTCCGCGGCCAAAAGGTTGGTCAGCATCTTGGGCACTGTGACTGATGAATAGCACATCTCCAGAAATGACAGGTTGCGGAGGAAGAAATACATTGGGGTGTGTAGGCTGGGGTCTACATGCAGGACTAACATCACTGTGGAATTTCCCGTTATAGTGATGAGGTAGACAATTGAGAAGATGATGAACAGTAGGAAGCGGATCTCAGGGGAACCAGTAAAGCCTAACATGATAAATTCTGACACGGAGGTCTGGTTCACAGGCCCCATTGGTCTGGCGTTGGTATTGCTGTTCCACAGGTAGAGATGTTGGAGGAAAAAATCACTCACCAGCAGAAATGTGTGAATGGTGTGGTTCACACTGCTTATGCCAGGATCTCTCAAAATCAGTGTGGAAAGGATGCTACTACAACAAATTCCTCAATTGTATACACACTCCACCTATCAGTCTCCACACTAAGGGCTTCATTTAGCAGCCAACAGTTCAGGTGGCAGCCCGCTGACCACCCAGATTTAGAGTTTACAATCACTTTGCATTTTTGACGATGTTGCTCTTGCCTTCAAAGCTGGTGCTTTTTCAATGAAAAAAGAAAAAGAAATTGGTGTTACCATCCTCCTCTAAATGAGAACCTATATCATGCATAGTGCTAATCAACCCCCAACTTTCATTTCATTGATACATCAGTAGCACAACGTCTACTGTAGCAAAATCAAACTACTGACCAGAATAAAGCCAATCTACCTCCCAAATACTTCAAAATATGAAGTATTTGGCCCTGTTTCAATTAATGTAACTCAGTTCCTCAAGTCCATTCAGCACTGGTGTTCTAACATGGAAATCTCAAGGTGCCAGCGGGTCGTAAATACTGTGAACCAGACTCACAAAACCTAGAATTGTATGCATATGTGTGATGTCATTACTGAGATTACTGATGCCAAAGGCCACTCCTACGACAAAAACCAGGCCATAGAATGTCATGCAGGCAGGTCGCCCCCACACCGCCCCTCGTCACCTGTTGACCGGCTGATTCCTGTGCCCTTTTGCCGCCTCCTGGTCCCTAGGTTTCCCTTGCCCAGCGTGCCAGTTTTCCCCCCACCCACCACCGCTCCCGTCCCAGCCTTCTCGCCGCTGCCTCCCTGCGGCCCCGCCCCCAGCACACCCATTGGCCTCCCCGCTCCCGCCTCCCAGCTGCTCCTCCCTCCCAGGCCTACTGAAATACAGGCCGAGTGACGGCAGCGGGAGCGACCTTTGACCCTGCTTGCAGGCAGGTTGCCCCCACACCGCCACTCGTCGCCTGTTGACCGGCTGATTCCTGTGCCCCTGCTGCCGCCTCCTGGTCCCTGGGCTTCCCTCGCCCTGCGTGCTAGTTTTCTCCCCACCCCAGCCTTCCCACCGCTGCCTCCCTGTGGTCCCGCCCCCCCAGCACACCCATTGGCCTCCCCGCTCCCGCCTCCCAGCTGCTCCTCCCTCCCAAGCCTCCTCATATGCAGGCTGAGAAGCGGCCGCACGCAGCGGGCATGCCGCTGGCGCGCCAAAGGAAAGTGCGTCTGCGCCCGTCTGCGCCTGGACCACGCCCAGCGCCAGAACCCCAGCACCCCGCGAATGCCATAACACCAGAATCCACTACAACGCCAGCACCATCCACGCACTCAACACCGGCTGAAACCGCACCTGCTTCCAGGCCACCCCAAAACAGACCCACGGACCCTTCTCCTGCAGCACCTGCAGCTTCACCAGCGACAGAAACACCAAACCTCCAAGGACCGGACCCAAACACCTCTGCTGCATACTCCTCAACACCCTCTCTGCACGCAAACACGCTGTCAAGCTATGGGATCTGCTCCACACCTCTGCCCCAGACGTGCACTTCCTGAACAAGACCTGGTGGAATGACTCCTCGGCGCCCGACATAGCCATAGCCATCCCGGACGGCTACAAGATCACCCGCAAGGATCGCGCCAACGGAATCGGAGGAGGAATAGCCATCAACCACAAGTCAACCCTCAAAGTCGCCACCCACGCAGATGACACCCCCAACACCGCAGACCACTTGCACTTCCGGATCCACTCCGACCCCAACACCACCCTCAGAAGAACACTCATCTACAGGCCCCCCGGACCCCGGGCTCAGTTCAGCGACTCCATCGCCGACCTCGCCAGCACCCACTCACTCGCCTCCACAGACTACATCCTCCTCGGGGACCTGAACTTCCACCTCGAGAACAACAACAACGCCAACTCTGCCACCCTGATCGACAACCTCGCCAACCTCGGCCTCAGACAACTCGTCACCGCACCCACCCATGCCTCCGGCCACACGCTTGACCCCATCTTCTCCACACGCTCCCACGTCACCTTCGACCACACTACCGAACTCCACTGGACCGATCACCGCTTCATCCACTTCACCTTCAAGAAACCAACCATGCACCATCGCACCCAACAGCTGCCTTGCCGCTCCTGGAGCAAAGTCACTGAAGACCAGCTGCGAACTTCCCTCACCCAGAACC